>NW_019173099.1:0-111486 GCF_001831195.1 Colletotrichum orchidophilum
GGGGTTTGTCCGAAAAGTGGGTATGGTGACTGAATACGACTTTGTGTGTGCTCTCCGCGAGGATTCCGGAAATAATAAAAGAACTAAAATCATCTGTTGCTTGGGAAGTCCCAGGTAGAGGCTCTCGGATCAGCAATCCAGAAATTCACGACAGCCGATCGTAAGGGGTCTGGTCGTCACTGTTAGATCTGAGGCCTACAATTCATTCCTAGTCTTTTAATTTACCATCTGTGGATCTTAAGCTTATCACATATTATCTATGTTTTAAAGGAAGGGGATAGCCGCGTCGTAGAATGCATCATAGCAAATATCCGGTCCCCCGACAGTCCCATCCAGATCGGGGGAGGGCGTGAAAGATCCATTCAACGGCAGTCAGCATTTCCAGCCCAAAAAAGTTGAAAGCGGTTAGTTTTTGTAGAGACGGCATGTAAGGTAGTGTGTTGAAAACTTATCAAACGAACAAGTCATGATAGAGTGTCAAGTATTCATGCTATCCACGGTCCTATATTCGCTAACTGTTACCTGCCTAAGCACCTTTTTCTTTTTGATTGCGGCTACAGTATTCAACAACAAGAACTTGCCTCTGGCGTCAAAAGTTGACTTGAGGTTCATGAACCATGTCGATCTCATCAAAGTCATCTCTCAAACAGTCAAGACTGAGAGAATGATGATTTTTTGGAAGAATCTCACCTGCGACCTGAGATCAGAGGGAGTGATTATTAGCAATAAAATCTAGGCAAAAGCTATTAGATCAGAAGCTATGATAGATGCACTTGCGAAAGCGACGATTTCCCAACCCTCAAAAGTGAAGATCACGGCTAGCAAAGCTTTCGCTATCATTAAAGGGCAGTTCGCTATCCCACTCTTTCCTTCTATCATCAGAAGCTGCCCTTCTGAAAGCAGCCAGTGCCCCACTCACAATCTCGTCGACCAGGTCGAGGTGAGTGCATAGCCTAGCGCTTTGGGTGTTCTTGAGATTGGCGTATTGACAGCGCCAAGTTCTTAGGTCTCGCCTACCTACTCATTTAAGAACAGAATGCGCAGAAAGCAGCGGGTCATGGGAGGCGATGAGTGAACTTGTCACGGCAGACTGTAGATGGGAAGAACACCGCCTTCAATACCTTACTGAAAGTAGGTGGGAGGGAGCTAAGCGGCTTAAAGCAGAATATTTACAGTGCTGCGCTGTTATAAGTACTGTTCATCGAAATCTAGCCTACTTCTAGGCAAATCCCCCGCATGAATATCGCATAGCCACTGTGGTTGCACTAGGTAAACTAGGGTGGTTTTCCATTCGCGGATGCAGTGGCTGAGGATGTTATGTACAGCAGTGGTGACATCCTCTAGGCTAGCTCAGGCTGGCCGACTTAGCTAAATAACTACACTCAAATCTTCCACCAAACCCTTTTTGTGAGCGATAATCGTACAACTGACTCACCTAGAGATAGATGTAGCAGAAAGGGCTACCTCCGAGTGTACTGAGCAAGTCACTAATAGGCCGGTTGGCAGCATTCGGCTCCTGGATCACGAGATCATCGAGGCGAGCGTCGCGGCTGGGAGGTGTGTTCAGGATTGTAATCGTTCCCGCAATGTTGAAAGCCTCGCCAAAATGAAGCGCCTGCCACAGCCAGTAGACTCGGTCGACCATGGCATGGTGGAGGAAGAAAGTCGGGTCATTGGTGGAAGAGTACAAGTCAGACGCTTCCCCATTGACAATCATGTGTCCAGAAGTATGCGTGCCTGCTTGCGGTCAGATCCATGACTCAACTTAGTTGAGGCGAGGGAGACTTACCCAGAAATCCATCACCAAAGCGACCTTGAAGCTCGTTTTGGAACGTGAGGACGTTCGCTGCAGCGGCCCCTATGGTAAGGTTGAAGACGTTCTCAGGAGTCATCCAATGCCGGGATGTCCAAGCGCTGATGTCTCTGGAGAGACAGCGAGGATTGTAGGCAAGGGGACCGCCAGGGTTGGCGGCGAGTCCATCGATACCGGGCCCGACAGGGCCAAGATAAACGGTCATGCTTGAGAAATTGATCAGCTTTGTGTCTTTTCTCTCTGAAAAAGGCTTGAGCCAGTCGGCAGCAAGTTGAATCGCGGGCGGCAAGCGACTCACTTGGCGAAAGGGCCGCTTGTAACGCAACCACCTCCATCTCCAGAGGGGATGTAAACACCACCCGATATGCTTCCGTTATGATATTTGAAGGCACCATTGCCACCCATGCTGGTCTCGCTACCATCGAACATGGGCGCCTTGGATGGATCTTCTCGGTAGGAGAGCCAGTTCCAGTACTAACAGGAGACACTATTAACCTTGTAAACCCGTATTGATTTCTTCCAGCATCGTCCACTTACCGGCTGGTACCCTTTGTAACCGCATTCCTGCCTCAAAGCATTCTCGTAGGCCCATATAAAGTAACGATGCCATGTAAGAAAGTTGCCAGTTCCGTGAATGCTTAAGGTCTGGTTGATATGAACAGCAACAAAGTCGTCATACCGGCTGCGAGCGCCGGGAGCAAAATCGGTAAGCTTGGAAGGCTTCGTCAATAGGCAATTGACGGCGCTGGTGTAAGCCTTTTTCTCGGATCCAGAAAGCGAGTTCCTAGGAGTATGTTATCAGCGATCAACTCCTGGTTCTCCGGTGATAGTGGCGAACCAATCTCGTCGAACACGCGCGCTGAAGAGGTTGCATGAGCCTCTCTTGCCAAAGGTACCGTTCCCCTCCGCCGCTTGCAGAGCTTCGATTGCCTGGGCCTGGATTCCAGAAAGCTCGTCTCCGTCATAGGCAAGCGAAGTCGCACCGTAAAAGCCCAAGACCGCAAAGAGATTGAAGGAACGCATGGCGAATTGGCTAACGGTGTTCCAGGCGGGGGGAGTCCGGGTTCGGAAGTCCGTCAGATGGAGAGCAATGGAGAGCACTGAGCAGGCAGAGGGGAAGAGACAGATGCATTAATTGCTGCGGCAATTGTTATTTATCTTCAATTCCAGGGCCGCGGGGAGACCTTCTGTCACCCATGCCGAAATAGCGTCGGCGCAGTGAGATGAGAACGGCACGCTTCCGAGAAGTGCTAAAGAGCCACAAGGACCGGGAGGCAAAATTTTGATAGGCGTCAAACCCAGGCGGTATGGTTTGAATGGTGGATGCGTGATCGCCAACACGAAGAAGCGCCTTTAACCTTGACCTTGCACGCATGGTACATCAATCGTTGGTTGGCTGTTGTGGACCTTCTCCGAGGTCGTGACACGCTCGACTTCATATGAGCCGGCATGGATCGAAGTAGAATCCCGGGCATGCTGGTAACAGCGTTGCATTGCCGGTCAGCGCTAATGATAACATGTAAGCGACAGTGACTGCTAACTCATAATAGTATCGGGTGAATGACTCTTCTTCCCTTCCGCTTTCCTATACCCATCTTGCAATCGTCTTCTCGAAATTGTGCTGTACGAATCGTGAACGAAGGTTGCGGCCTTGCATCTGTGATGCATATGCCCCGGTAGTCCGGGTTTTCGAGCGGGGCCCCGGCAACGGGACCGGCTCGGACAAGGTTCTCCTTCGGGTGAGTACGACGAGCCAATGACCTTAGCATCCAATCAAGTGCCGGTTCACCATCATCCAACTCAGGCTAGAAGCATCCCTAGATCCGCTGCTTGAAAACCGAATTAACCGATGCTATTGAGGAGGTGGTCGTAGCCAGAGAAGAGGCAAAAGTTACTCAGATACTTTCCTTCAGCAAATAATGCCCATGTTAATTTTAGATGACTGCAGTACGAACCATGCACTTGTAATTGGATATAGAAATTGGACTCAGGGTCGATAGGGTACTCTGGTTCAAAGTTTGGCCCAAGTCCGCCCTTTTGGTAGTTTCTGATCTCTACCGAAACGATTTTCTCAATTTGCCAAGTATTGGTGGCATGAGCAAACACTAAAAACGCCTCAAAATGCCCTAGTCGTTTTGATCATGATTAAACTTGTTCAATATTTCCCATGTTACATCCAGCAACTTAGTGAAAATTTCCATCCCGCTGCCTCTGTTGAGGTCCAGCCGCAGTCCCTGTTATTCTCAGTCTCTTTGGGCTAGGATCGGTGTCATTTCCGCTGACGTTGATTCAAAAACAGGTCCCCGACTTTTAGCTTGCATGCACTTAGGTAAGTAGCACGGGCACGGGAAGTGGGCATCCAGCCCGTAACAAAATGTGTTATGTGTACCTACAATATTTCCATGTCTCCCAGTGATAAGCTGTCATGGTGCTCAATGACGTTGGGCTTATTCAGCAGGTCTAAGTCGATAAACTGGATACAACAAAATTTTAATATAACTTTTTTAGCATTGGACATAAGCCACAGGCTTGGCCTGAGCTTAGCAAGCATACGCAGGTAGGGCATCTTACTGCTGCGTTCGATATTGAGTTGAAATTTGATTATGGCGTAAAGGCAGCGGTTGCTAGTGCTTCTTCGATGTTCACCGTGTCTTTGAGGCCCTTGATCACAACGTCAAGTTTGATATAAGGATCATCGTCGGGCAGGAAGCCTGTCGGGTATGGCACGCACTGAGGAGCAAGTCAGCGAGGGAGACTCAATCTCAACCGGATAAAGGGCTGACTCACAATCACTGGGACCTGGCGATGTTTAAGTAAAATGGTTCGGCTTTAGCCGGCATGTCGTATCTACATATAATCCTGACATTGATGATGTTGACGGCCGTATTGATTGAAAAGGGCACCACCCACTGTCGACATCGAGACACTTAGAAAGTGCGAACACACATGCAATGGGTACTAAGCCCAGTATCATCCAAGAAGTGCGCCTCTTTTGAAAGTTGACTTCGTTACCAGGGGAGGAATGAGCAGGATAAGAGCAATCGAGTGAAGTTCAAGGATGGAAATAAAGATGCAATCAGGCAAATGGTACAAAATTGGAGTTATAAACTAGCAAAGTAGTTTACAAATTCAGATCCTCCAAGTGGAAGATCTCTAATATAATAGCAGCGTTGAGACCGTGAGGACTTTCCGTTGATTCTTATAATAACAGATAGCTAATACAATTTAAGAGTCGGCTGCAGCAGGTCTCTTGCGGAGTCCTTATACAAATATCGACCTTTAACGTTAGTTTGTTTTGTGGCTTAAACCCCTAATTCTTATAATCTTTATTATAAGCCACTTTCCCGGATCCTTCACGAGCAGCAGTTCGCGGCTGACTTGGCGGCTCTTCACGTTCCGGAGGTCAAAGCTTTTTAAAGATTGAAGTCTGTAGGCTCACCGTTGGCTTGGGAGGTTTTTGAAATTATTCAGCGGGCTCTTTGTCCATATTGTCCAACTGATGTTTCCGCGGTCTAGATTCACGTTGCTTATGAGTCAAAATTGTCGCAAAGTCCTCAAGTCATGACGAAACTGTCGCTAAGATCGGAAGATGGCAGGCTTGGCGCATTTATCCCGAAGTCAATCGGACATGATGCTAGGTACCTTGAGAAACTCAACCTTATCTCCACAAGCCTCAAAGCGTATCGAGAAGGAAATCAGAACTCAATCATCTCACACTAGCATGCATGTCGCAGCAAACTAAATTTGCCCCCCTTGGAGAAAAATTCCAGGCTTTGTACTTGAGAGTAACAAAGATGCACCTCTGGTGTGCTGTAAACGGGATGACGCGTCTGAATCAACGCGGTATCAAGTAGAAGAAAGTGGGAGAACCAGCTTCAACGACCAGGTACTCGGAAATTTGAAACTTACCGAATGATACAGATAAAAATATCTCTTCACGTGACCTTCAGATAATGTGGCACACTTCATCAGATGGCAGATGCTCTGAACTTGAACCCACAAAACTTTAGAGACACGAACCTGCTTTGGCTATTGCGGAGTAAACCGTCGCTGTCTGTATCTTGGCAACGTGACAAACCAGCTTTAACCATGCTACCATTTACACCAAGTGCAGGCTTTGAAATGTTCGGCCAATTAAAATAAGTGTCAAAAGGTTTGGCGAATTAACTTGAAGGTAAGGTAGTGAGGTGAATGGGTACTTTTGTATCCGTACTGGCTCAAAAGTCCCATCCCCAGGTTGAGCCACGAGTTCATATATATCAAGTCAGGTCTCCCATTACGAGCAGAAACGAGCTTTTGCGGCCTTTTAAAGACTCGCTCGACGAGGAATGAATCATGAAAAATTGTGGCTGGAACATTGTCACATTGTCATTGGCGTACCGGAGGCTCAACCCCGTTGGGTTGCAATGCCAAGAAGGTCCACGGTGTAACCGAGCTGCGCAATCGCATTGGCGCGTACGGCCGTTCCTGGATCAGGCAGGTCGCGATAGAGTCGCAATGGAGCAGAAGAAAATATTGGCTCTGGGCTTCCTCATTAAGTCTTTCGTCCCCGCGTTTCTGGGTAGCCTAGTACGCGTCGAGGTTAATTGACAGTGGCTCGGGTCGGTGAGGAGCCAGCAACATCGCCAGCTTCCTTATCTATCGCCTTGGCGATGATGACGCGAGGGGAAACATGCATGTGTCGCTCCAGTTCCGTGGTTATGGGAAGTCTAAAAAAGCCAACAAGCTGCTGCTATCCGTCTCTCTCGTGGAAAGCACCTCCTTCCGTTGCTCGCTTGCCCGCTCACCGATCCGGCTCTGGTTCCCAGTCAACTCACGACAGGTCTTCTGCTCACTCTTGTTCAGGATATCATCCATCGTGCTCTGATAGCCCACGATGAGGACGGCTGCTCTCGTATTGGCCTTGCCGGCGCTGGTCAGCGCCGTCAAGTGCAAGCCCTACGTCGAATCCGAGAAGCTCCAGGAGCTCATCAAGATCGAAGACCTGCTCGCCGGCTCCCAGAAACTTCAAGACATTGCGGACGCGCACGAGGGCAACCGCGCCTTTGGTGGCGGCGGTCACAATGCCACGGTGGACTGGCTGGTCGAAGAGCTCGAGAAGCTCGACTACTACGACGTCTACAAGCAGCCCTTCACCGAGGCCTTTGCCGGCGCCAAGGCAACCTTCTCTGTCGGAGGCAACACCATCGATGCCCGGCCCCTGACCTACACCCCTGGCGGCGTCCTGACCGGCGCGACCTTGGTCAAAGTTGTCAACCTGGGCTGTGAGGCGTCGGATTTCCCTGCCGAGGTCTCTGGCGCTGTTGCGCTCGTGTCGAGAGGCACTTGCAACTTTTCGGTGAAGGCCACCCTCGCCAAGGCTGCTGGCGCGATTGCAGCCATCATTTACAACAATGACGTCGGCGCGCTTTCTGGAACTTTGGGCGCGGCCTCGGATGGATATGTCCCAACTGTGGGCATTACGCGAGAGGAAGGACAAGCCCTTGTTGCTTCTCTTGCCGCTGGTGAAGAGCTTACTCTCGATCTCAACGTTGTTTCAATCATTGAAAATCGCGTAAACTACAACGTCATCGCAGAGACGAGGGGCGGAGACCACGACAATGTCCTCATGATTGGAGGCCACTCTGACTCTGTTTTTGCCGGCCCTGGTATCAAGTGAGTTACTTTCTGTTTCTTCGGAGATGATCGAGGGAAGACGTTAACCAACTTTCTCTTCCAGCGACGACGGCTCCGGTACCGTTGGTGTTCTCACTGTCGCCAAAGCCCTCACCCAGTTCACTACCAAGAACGCCGTTCGACTTGGATTCTGGGGTGCGGAGGAGTACGGCAAGCTTGGCTCCTACTTTTACGTCAAGTCTCTCAACAGCTCCGAGGAAGAAATCTCCAAGATCCGCGCGTACCTCAACTTTGACATGATTGCCAGCCCCAACCCCAAGCTCGCCATCTACGACGGTGATGGCAGCGCCTTTAACTTCGCTGGCCCTGCCGGATCCGACGTCATCGAGAAGGACTTTGAGGAGTTCTTCGAGTCCAAGGGTCTGGGACACGTCCCCACCGAGTTCAACGGCCGCTCCGACTACGCCGGGTTCATCGAGAACGGCATCCCGTCTGGTGGATTGTTCACCGGTGCCGAGGGCCTCAAGACGGAAGCCGAGGCTGCCTTATTCGGTGGTGAGGTCGGTGTTGCCTACGACGTCAATTACCACCTGGTTGGCGACGACATCACCAACCTGGACAACGACGCGTACCTCGTCAACACCAAGGCGATTGCTCACAGTGTCGCAAAGTACGCCATAAGCTGGGAGTCTCTCCCTGCTGTCGAGCTGAAGAAGCGCAGATGGGCTGCAGACACGGCCCAGTACCTCAAGCGCGCTGCTGAGTTGACTGGTCACTCCCACGACGGACCCTGTGGTGGCGGCTCGCACTTCTGAGGCAGATGCACCCGACTTACTGATCTCAAGGAATGGGCCCTACTTGAGCCATGGGCATCTACCACATGAAAGGATTAAAAATAGAAGACAAATGAATGGATGGAAGAGACTTCATGTCTTTCCCCTGGCATTGCGTGACTGGTTGTGACATTGTGCCCAGGGCTTACTCGTAGACCGAATCCTTCGCTGGTCAGCATCGAACGACACTCTAGTTGCCATACTAGTCGACGAGGCATTCCGCTTTCGGCCAATGAAACTGCCTAGAGTACCCAGTCTTTACGGAGAGTAAGTGACAGATGGTACTTTTGCGGTACTTTTGCACAACCAACTCCTCATCACCAATTGAGAGAAAATAAGTCAAGGTATGTCGGACACAGACAATTCTGGCAAGGCTAGATGAAACTGGTTGTCATTTTGGAGGGTGCCTCCGGCCTCCGCGACAGGACATGGGCAGACTTACCTGACAGCATGCATATCTCGGCTATCGCAAAAAAAGTCATGTGGGCACCATCTTCAAGCCGTTGGAACTTGTCAAACCGTTGTCGAGCAGCCCACATAAGGCTCTCAACCCATGGCGTCTTCTCCGTGTGCCCCATCATGTTAGGCAACGATTTTCTGCCTGCTCAACGAAGATAGCCTTGTTCAATCAGCTGAGGACGTGACTGCATCGTTGTGATCTTACTAACGGAGGCGAAGCAGTGCGGCACAGACTTGGCCGAGGTCTAGGCGAGAAGCAATTGAGAAGTACGACCGAACCGGATAAGCAAAGTCATCACATCCGAACACCAATCACGCCCTCGAAATAACAACATCCTTCAGAATCGATGCCTACGGCCGCAAGTAAGCCGCTCTTCGTTGCCCGTTGGGGGCCGTTTTCCCCCCCAAGAAACCCTAGAAACACCGTTGGTCGACCCCTGGAACGGGCGCGAACCCTGGTTCGCCGGAAAAGCCCAAAGAAGTCTAAAGCCTTCTCCGCTGACAAGGAACTGGAAACACAGCGGGCAGGCTCGCACTCCGTCTTCTTCGCCGGGCATCTCCGGTCGATGATGGCGAGGCCAAAATCCTTCCAACATTGGCAGCACTGCAGCAGGCTGTAGGGCGACCTATGAGGCTCGGGCTTGGCGCCTGGAGGAGCACCGGTCGACCACAGGCTTGGACAGGGTGCGGCGAAGACGACCGCTTCCGCGATCTCACCGGGCGAGTTGTCGTGGGGGCCCAGTCTGAATCTTGTTTCCACTTTTGTCTAGGCAACCCTTCAGTCCCTTCACGATGAACCGGATCAAGACCTGTCTGGTCACACTGCATGTCTTCATGGATCTTGGCAACCTGCATAGGGCTGCAGCGGCTATGTCATTTTGCTCTTCGGGTTAGAAGAGTTGGTGGTCATGTATCTTCGTACATCGTGCCTGTGCCTCCTACGCCTCGACTCTCCATGCTCTTATCTTGGCCCAGAGGAGGATGTTCAGTCGTCTATTTAAACGTGAGTTTCTCTCACTTTGTTTCATTGTATTCTAGTTCTATTATCTTCAGACAATACTTCAATCTCCTGATCCTCAGCTTTGTTCGAGTCTCCATTACCACAATTGGATCCAGTTTGAGGATCTACAACACGCCTTTGCCACAGCCTTATTCTCACGCAGCGAGATCTCCTACTTCACAAAGATATCTTGGTTAAATCCTTTTGTTCAATATGAAACAAGATTCCATCTTACCGACTCATGGACCCAGTCCTACTAGTCCTCCGGCCCGCCGTCCCGCTGGACGCGCTCTCTTGGTAGTCCTATTTACCAGCATCCTAGTACTGTCCTTTTTCAAGGGCGAAACAATCTTGTCAGCAGTAAGCCATCCTATAGAATTCTTCAAGCTGGCTTCCTTTGTCAGCGTTTCCAACTTGATCATTCTAACTTTATATCAGATCACTGAGAACGTAAAAGGCTGCGGGCGTGAAACTCACGGGGCACAAAATGTCGCTACGCTCCGTGCCCGGGACGTTAGCCTCCTGCAAGAAGACACTGCCGTCTCTACAGATGGACGGTCCGGATACAACCGCAGGGATGAGGACACTGCCATCACAACGGACGGGCGCTCTGGCTACAACCGTCGGGACGACACTGCTATTACCACGGACGGTCGTTCTGGATACAACCGTCGTGGTGAAGACGCAGTTGTCGGTACCGACGGACGTTCCGGATATAATCGACGCGGCAATCGCAAGGAGACCTCTGATATTACCACCAATGGTCGTTCTGGATACAACCGCCGCGAACAAGACACAGCTATTACTACCGACGGACGATCTGGCTACAACAAGCGTGAAGAAGCGTCTGGCATTACCACTGATGGCCGTTCTGGGTATAACCGTCGTGATCAAGATGCTGTTGTCACCACTGACGGACGGTCCGGATATAACCGACGTGAGGAGGAGCTGGACTCCTCTACTGATGGGCGCTCCGGATATAACAAGCGTGAGGAAACCTCTACTGTCACGACCGATGGACGCTCGGGGTACAACCGTCGTCAAGAAAACTCTGCCGTCACAACTGATGGTCGATCTGGCTACAACCGTCGAGGAGATGATGCTGAGAGCACAACCGATGGACGATCTGGGTACAATAAGCGCAAGGAAGCCTCTGCCATCGGTACTGATGGACGGTCCGGATACAATCGCCGGGAGAATGACGCATCGAGCACGACGGACGGACGTTCTGGCTACAACCGCCGTCAAGAAGACCCTGTCGCGACCACAGATGGTCGATCCGGTTACAACCGTCGCGAGGAAACAGACGGTCGCTCGGGGTACAATAGCGTGGAAGATGGGCGCTCCGGGTACAATCGTCGTGAGGAGACCTCAGATGTCTCCACTGATGGGCGATCCGGCTACAACAAGCGGGAGGAGGAGGACGGCCGCTCCGGGTACAACAGGCGCGAGGAAGCCTCTGCCATCACCACCGATGGACGTTCTGGCTACAACCGCGCAGTTTGACCCTAAAGGACACCGTTATCCGGTACATTCACTGCGCGATGTACCCCTGTTTACATGTAGATATACACACATCGAGCTCAAGCTCCGGTATCAACTATAAATAGTTGCTCAGACCTAGATTGACCACAAATCGTTTCATTTCATCAACTCATTCGTATTCAAGTGGCTCGAGAGTACAGACTTTTGATCCTTAAGGAACAAAAGTTTTTGCTTATGCTCATCCAAATGTATTGCCGACACCCTAGATATCAGTGCCCTAAACAATATTTGGTAGACACTGAAATGGATCAACCGTAGTTGTGGCAAATCTGGAGTAACACGACCGGACTCCCCCATCAATTGTACATCTTCATGAAGCTGCCTAGAGCGCCGATGCTACGAAGAGGCACCTAGACTTGTAACATCGTGTCGTAGAGATGCCTTGTCTCGAATGCTATCCGCCATGTTCTCGGAGGAGTCGACTGCTAAAGCGGAGGACGCCGCCATCAGCCAAGCTTTATTCCCGCAAATTCACGGAAGGAGAATGCATCGTACTAGGCTACAAGCCAAAGGATTCCCGCCAGCGGTGGATCTGCTCTGGGACCAGCAAAAATTCCTGTAGGTGTCATTGTTTTCATTCCAAACAAGCCGGTGTATAAGCAATCTGCCATCGGCAAAAGCGTCCTACACCACCCTCACGATAAACGCCCCTTTTGCCACCAACTCCCCTGAACCTCTTCACCTGCCTTGACCTCCGTGACCGTAGTCTTGTCCTTTCTCAGCGGATCGACCTGGCTCACGATAAACTCGTCCAGATACTGCCCGCCCGCCCCTCCTCCTGCTCCTCCTCCTCCTCCCTGATTCATATTCTCTTGCCGAAGACTTGCTTCGCTGCCGACCCGCGACCTCCGATCCGGTTCCATCTCCATGTCGTCGTCGAGTTCCACGCTCTCCAACCTGCGAACTTCCCTCGTAACCTTGACCTCCTTGGTGACGAAGATGCCGGGGAACCGCTGGCGCAGGACAGGCCAGAATATGGGGACGCTGCTGGCTACCATGGCCAGGTCGACTTCGACGGCGGACAAGACGATGCTGAGTGCGCCGTACCACATCGGGTCCAGGGTCGGACTCGTGGCGGATTTGTGCTGGATGATGGAGTATACACGGACAACGGAGACACCGTTTACTCTGTACATTTAGAATTCTTTGTTAGTATTGTCTAGATTCTTTTGAAAAGGAGGGGGGGTTTCTTGTTTGGTGCATGATTAAGAATAATACGTACGCAACGCCAATGATCAGCAGTGCAAGTAATCTCAACTTTGACTTGAACGACTGCTGGGGTCTGAAGTAGAGAGGAATCGGGATGGCGAGCACCAAAACGTCCAACACAAAGTTTGTTGAAGAATGGCTCTCGTATGTCCTCGAGAATATGTCGGCCTGGAGCGAGCCGTACGCCCAGCGCTTCGCCGGTATGGTCCAGTCCCAGTACGCCGCAACTGGCACACACGGGATCCATCCCAAAATCGAGTAGGCAGTGGCCCAAAGGCTGATGAAGATGATCAGGTAGATGCATACTGATCGAAGAAAGCAGGGTCGGTCGAAGATGCGGAGGTACTGAAATAGGAGAGAGATTTTGATAAAGGCGGTGGACATTTGATAGGAGGCGTTTGCGACGTAAAATGTCTAAAAGGAGGGGTTGACTATTAGCATGTCAACATCATTGGCGACTATGGGTTGATTTGTTTCGTACTCGAAGGTAGTTTTGAACCTCTATCGCAGAGAGGGTAAAGATATGTCTTCCCATCCCATACTTGGTGGCTATGCAACTAACATTAGTTTCACAAAGAGGTGAGACAAGAGGGAGTTGAAGGAGTCTTACCAACACAAATCCCCACGGAGCCAGTGGTTGTGCTCAACTATGTCTCGTTCCTCGCGTGAGACAATGTCCATCGATCGCAACTTGTTGACAAGGTTTACATACCAGCGATAATATCACGAAGAAATCATCCCAACCTAATGACTGGACCAACCTGGCCCTCACATACATCCGGAAGGCGACACATATCCACGATACAATCTAATAAAGAATGTCAGTCAAACCATTATTGACATACTTGCAAAAAGCTCTAGAGGCACTGCTTACCGCAAAGGTGATGACCACGCCCAGAACAGTCGCGGGCTTGTTCACCAAGGGTTGCGGCTCGCGCGAGTTATCGGCCGTTCCGAACAGCGCATAAATAGTTGCTCCGTCCATGGCGAAAACCACGGACCCAGAACAGACATGAGCTCGAGGGAGGTTGATGAAAAAGGGCACTAGACCACCTGGCCAAGGCAACACGTCAAGATGGAAGCGAATGAAATGTCAGAATCGAAGCAAGCTCCATTCCCATAGCTCGAGGTTGTGGGAAGTTAGAACAATTAACCCGTTCCACGGCCGTGGTAATATATTCTGCTCACAAGAATGGGAAAACGGGCTAGGCCATCGTTTCTTCGCTGCGCCCACTCTGGCATATGCCGAATGCACAGATATGACCGGGGAAGGCAAGGCGTGGGTTGGAAAGGGTCCTGTCTCTCATGTTCCCTTTTACTCCACATTTCAAACCATGGCCCCCTTCCCAGCTACGCCAAGAAGCTTGCAACAAAGACTACTCTGTATCCGTACACAACTACTTTTGGGGATGAAGGGAGAGGACAAGAATCTCGTTCGCTCTGTGGCCTTCAAGCCCCGGCGGCCCACGATGCCGTGCTGATCTCTCTGTCTGGTCGACTGGTCATGCTTGAAGGCGTCCGTGCGAATACAACTCCACCCTCCCCCCCTGGTTCCTTAGTTCCCACCAAGAACCACGCCTGCAAACCGCCTCCTTCTCTCGTGTGCCGGGTTATCGTCCAAATAAGTACGGATACCTATTCAAGGGCCAAAGAAACGGTTCGCCCCGGCAGGCATATGGAGGCTGCGAACCCTGGGTCATTCTACGCATAGCGGTAAGCATTTATCGTTCTGCAGGAGCTCGGACAGCCACGTTGCCACCATTCGATACCTGTTCTTTTGGGCCAAAGTTGCAGACTAGTTCTCCTTCTGGAGGTGATGTGCCCTGTGTGCCTGTACAGGCCTCGCCGGAAACCTGGTCTCACATGCAACTAAGACCTGCCGCGCGTGCCCGCGAGCCGGGCTAACCTCGAAGCAGCAAACCATGGCAAAATATGCCACGAGGCCGGCCTCTCTCCCCGATACGCCACGGGGTTTGCCGCCGGGAAGAAGTACTGGGAGCAAGCCTGTGACCGGTCATCGGTGACACACGCTCATCTACGACGCTGACGCTTGAAAGGAGAGTGGGAGGAAGGGAGGGAGAGGGGGGAAGAGGAGATTGCAACCCCCACGATCTCGAGATTCCGCGTTGCTCGTACCTCTGGCGAGAAGCAGCAACATCCCGGTTCCTTGCTCTGCGACGAGAGCTCGAGTCAGTATAGCGCACATCATTGGGGGCGACCTGTGTGTTTCAGCGAGTTTTTACGCCATAACCTTTCAGCTGCTTAAAACCACTGAAGGGGCAATTAATAGGGTGAATTAAGAGGTGCTTCGTGTGACCGATTGTGATAACCCCTACCACTTATGTGACGAATTCAAGATCTCAGGTTTTCCAAACTTGCCATTGAGGCAACAATGGTGTCCGGTGTCAATTCAACAACTTGAATGTGCAACCTATAATGCATCATAGCTATTTCTCACTCACCTCTAGGTTGCGCTCGCATCGGCTACCTTCTTGTCTGCTCAATCGCAGCGACTCAAGGTCACGAGACGGTTATTAATCTCGGCTTAAAAGCCTTCAATGGTTTCAGAGATACGGATATTCTGCCTACTATCATCATAAATCACCATCGTTGGCTTCAAATGGCCAATCATTGCGCCATCTACAGACCGAAAGGAAGAACTGATTCGGTAATCGCGGTTGGTTGACACGGTTTATGGTTTGACGGGGGCCAAAATCGTGCGCCAAGTCGTAGTGTGTGTGTGTTGCTCGATTCAGATCATGACAAGTGACGTCCCCTGGTGATTGGCGATCACTATTTTCGAGGGTACGGATATAGGAGCAGGACACAGCCCCGACCCAACACCCACGTGGGCTCTGTTATTGTAGGTGTTGCGTTGCAACGAGGGCGACGCGAACGAGGGGGGAAGATTTGGCGGTCGATGCAGGAGATGAAGGTTCGAGTTTCTGCGGCATTGACTCGTTTCGCTATTCGACGTGAAATATCACACGCTGGTGATGGTCGAGGGTTCAGCCCACGGCTATGACGGGCGCCTCGCTCCAGCTAGCCTCTTAACTGCCAATTATTGGCTTTCTCGTCGGCAACACGATGCTCCCCAAGCTCGAAAAGAGAGCTGTAGCTCGTTTGTGGCATTGTTTGACCAAAGCACGGAGAGCACGAGCCCTCCACTATATTGGTTGCCGCCGCAATTTCAAGACTTGGCATGTTGGCCCCCGCCGTAAACCTGACCAATATCGAGATCCCCGGTGTGCTCGGACATCACTCTTATCAAACCGAAGTTCCTCAAAAACAAGCATTTTCAGACTCACCGCTGGTGGTACCTGATGTGGCATAATGAGCCCATCTGACAATGCAGCTATGTAGGGTACTTGATTCGTCATAGTATGCCCAGGTGATGTGTAAACCCGTAAATCCGAGTCGAGTGGGAGCAGTAATTCTCCGAAGAGCACTCACTTGACTCAGGCAACAGTGGATAAAACTCTCCCTGACAGCTGTCATCGCAACTTTGCCGCAAATTGCAATCAAAATTCTGGGTGGCTTAGGCCACGGAGAGTACAGGGCGGGTGGTAATGATTCATGGTCTTGACCAAGATGACTACTTTAGATGGTGCCAATGTTAAAAAGAAAAACGAGACGTCTACGGAATAGTTTAAGAGAACAAAACGACGAAAACTCAATTGCCGAAGACGCCGTGGTGGGCACAAAAACGGCCCTCTGGCTATTTTTTAAAGTTTAAAAGCACGTTGTTGCACGCAAACCATCCGTTTGCATCACTAAAAAAAGAGGCACGATGGCGCTAGGAGGAAACGAAGCTACATTGTATGAGAGAAAAGAGTCTAGCTTCGTCAAAGAAGCTTTTCGCACGAGGAGGCGCAACGGTAGGCAAGCTCTATCAAGGTTCCTGACTTGACTCTTGTGCAACCCGAGCCAGAACGGCGCGGGATTGTGGGCGAGATGGGGGGGGCGATCATGGAACATGACGAGAACCCCCGAGTGCCTTTTTGATGTTCGAGAGACGGCCAGACGTCCCCCTGGGTAAATATTGAAAGCTGCCGTGGAACGCAAGATGGATACATCTAATCATTCTAGAGTACTGTACGGAGTACGGATACTGGATCAGTGGAGTTGGCAAAAGTCGAACATGTGCCCCTGCGTTGGCTAACTCCACTGCGCGGTGGGGATTGTCCTGTTGAAGATCGATGACGCGAGACATGAGAGGTGGAAAGCTCAGTTCGAGAGATCCTGACATTTGACGATACGACATAATCTTGGAAACCCAATTCTGTAGATATTAGATATTCTACGGAGTACATACAACGAGGTTCCGAAATTTTATCTCGAAACATGAATCGGGGGCGCTGTTCCCACCACGCAACTCCCATTTAACGAGGAGCGCAACAGCAGCAGCAGCAGCAGTAGCAAGAATTCGGAACCTTGTGCCGGTTGATCGGGAGTTGGAACCCCCGCGGATAGAGTCCGAGGTGCCATGCACAGGTGTAGTTGATGCTTGGGTCGTGCGGACAAGCCAGCCAGACCAGACTACATCACTTATTCGAATACACTTCAAAGCTCCCATTCCGGAGCCGTCCTCCGGACTGGACAGGGCTTCCCTTCTTCTCTCAGTCCAACTCGCCTTGTGGACCAGCAATCCTCCCATCCCCCTTTCCCCCCTCATTCGACGTGGTAACCGAACACACGAACGTCGAGTTGATCCGCTAGTCGTGATCGAGAACTCTAGGTCCAAGCTCCGTTTCGATATCTGAAGCGATTGCAGATAAGGAGACCACAGTCTACAGGCAACCCATGAAAGCTAGTCAGCATACGGCTGGATTCCCCTCGTTGTTTGATGATATCTCTCGAACTCGGACATCACTACCCATTTTAATAACCATCTTGTTCCCGTGCGTCATAGGAATGCATTCCGCGGTGATTGAATTGGCCAGTCAGAATCCGGATAATCCGAAAGTCCTTGCATTCGGTCGGAATACGGGACAGCAGCCCACGAGTAATTCATTCCATCAAGGCACTTTCTTTGCGCGCCCCTCCAGAAAAATAGGCCCGAGCGAAGAACCGGGCAGGGCAGCAGGGCAGGGTATCATTCTCCATGGAGTCCATGCAGCCTCTTGGATAAAATGTCCTATAACAATGCCGTCCCCATCTCGCATCCTGCTGTAGCATCCGCAGCAGCGCAGCGGCGCAGGTTCCGTCCAGATATCGCGAGATGATCGTCATGTCAGGGCCCCCCTCTGCTGCACAACTTATAACCATGGATGCAGGCCAAAATCAAACCCCTTGTTCAGTATCTACACTACGTAGTATGGGGGCACAACGAGGGTGCTCTACCGATTATCCAAGCATTACGGATAAGGATAGTTCCTTCGACCTTTGAGGTTCAGTTTCAAGCCATTCGAGTTGGCAGAATTTCATAACTAGTGGGCCAGGGGCCTTCAACTTGCCCATCGCAACTTACGGATACAAGAAAGCAAGTGCCACAATGCGGCACGCAAGCATGCGCAGGGTCGCCAAACCCTTGGTCGACGTATCAGTGGTTCAACGGTCCTGATCGATTCCACTCTCTGCTGTCGCGAGAATGCAATCCACAACCCGTTGAAGAAATGTCTCAGTCCCTCCCCCCCACTGGAAGGATCATCAAAGTCGCAGGCTGTACGACACGCACACTACGACCATGAAGCTTTTTTTTAACATTCTCCAGTGATCTTCACGAGTAAGACACCACACGCAAGTTGAAAAACTCACGCACCCCATTGCTGAGTGGCTGAAGTTGGTTTCCCTCCCTCCCACACTCACCCTTCCCCCAAAAATGCGTATCACCGTGTCACGTCCGCCACCCTCCGTCTCACGGGCGACCCTGACATGAAATCCAACGATCGGCGTTGAAGAAAAAAAAGAAGCCAAGACCGGGGGAGTTGTGAGGGAAACCCCATATCGGATGCCACCCAACTCCATCACTGAACCACCGTACTTCGTCTCGCAGCCTCTGTCACCGCCTCTGATCCCGAAATCCCTCCCTCCCCGGTCGTCGAGCCCCCCCCCGTGTGCCCATCCCCCTGTCCGCGCCGCCCCCTTCCTGCTGACGTCTATCGGGTGTTCACTCCGTTCGTAGCAAAGGGGCCGAAAGAGGCCTCGACGAACACCACAATTCTCGCAAGCTTTGCAGCTTTTGGGAGCGGGCTGCCAGTTTCGAAGCGTAGTCGGTTTTCCCCCGGGGCTTTCTATCCAAGAGGCTGGCTGCATCATCAAGAGCCTCAAACGTTAACAGCTCCGCTCAGATACACATCAGAGAAAATGGATCTTTTGGTGGGGAAGAAGATGGTATTTTCACATGAACTCGCTTTCATGCGTTCAAATTCTCAGAATGAATCCCATGTTTAAACCAAGAGAAGAGCCCCCCCCCCCCCCCCCCGTCTGCTCCCCCCCTTGCTGCCCCCCCCCCGCTATATGAGCAAAGTGCCGAGCTATCCAAAGCCCGCCCCCCGTCCCCCCCACCCCCCGCCCCCCCCCCCCCCCCTGGTTTGATCCCCTCCCTTTGCGCCCGTCCCAGGAAAGAAATGGGACAACCTAGAAACGCCGATTCCTGTCCCCCATGCCCCTATTCCCTCTCTAACTGTTTTTGTGTCGCAAAAGGCCAGTCCCTCCCAAAAATATCACGGTAGTTTGTTAGGCGCAGTTGTAAGTCGCAGTTGCGAGTGAGCCGCCCGGTGACATGACTGTCCCACGCGCCCACTGCTTGTGTCGAGGAAGGCAAAGCCCGTAGTCCTCTGAACTCCCTCTACGTCTCATGCTCCCTATTGTCTCCTCCCCCTCTCTCGACTAATCTCGAATCTCCCCCGTAATGTACCCAATCTGCCTCCTCCCATTAACCCCCGCGTTCGTAAGCTGGCTCGCGAGGTGCGTCTGCCCGTCCACAAGCCTCCTCTGCTCCGCCAACCTCGCCCGGAACCTCTCCTCCTGCTCCCGGTCCAGACGGTCCACGTCCTCCCTCTCCGCGACGCGAATCGCGCTCAGCGTCTTGGCCTGGTCCACCTTCTCGGTCGCAATCTGCTTCTCCCACTCGAGCATCATGGTCTGCCGCGCCATCGTCAGATCCGACTCGGCCAGCTCCACGGCCCGCGCCCGCGTGATGCTCGCCTCCGTCAGCGCGGCCTGGTGCTCCAGGTCCGCGCTGCGCTCGTTGCGCTTGCGCCGCATCGCGGCCGCAAAGTGGTCCTCCTCGATGCGCGCGCGCTCGTTGAGCGCCACGAGCTCGTCCTGCGCCACGCGTTGCCGCCGCGAGTCCTCAAGCTCCGCCTGCGCGGACCAGATTTGCGCCTGGACCGTCGCCAGCTCGCGGTTGCGCGCAATGGAGAGCGCGTGGTCTTCCTGCTCGAGGTTGATGCGGTCGAGGCGGGCGCGCCGCGTGCGTTCCTGCGCCTCCACGTCCTCGGGCATGCCGACGGCGCCTTCGGGTTGGGGGCCCATGTTGGCGTAGTAGACGTCCTCGGCGCGGTTGGCGCGAAGGAGCTTGAGGAGGGCATCTTGCTGGTCCGATTTGGGGAGGACGTGCATGATGTACATTGTCGGCGAGTAGGTCATCTTGCCGTCCGAGTAGTGGTTGAACTTTTTGTTTATGTACTTCCACATACCCGCCTTGAGGAGGGTTCGGCAGGTGACGAGGGGGTCGCGGGACTCCAATGCGAGGAGCAGGATCGACTTTCCCTCGGATCTCAGCGTGGTATCCGAACCGGCCTCGATGAGGAAGTTGATGACCCTCTCCATGAGCTTTTGTCTGGCCGCGGTGAGCTCGCCATTGTCCGCGCAATGTCGAGCGAGTTCTCCCAGCGCACTCCGGCCTCCGTGGAGCGTGCTGGGGAAGTCAGGCTCGTGTCCGTATTGCACGAGGACCTGGCAGGCCGGGAGGTTCAGTTCGCGGGCCGAATTGTGAAGCGACCCGTCGTTGCGCGAGGCACCAGCTGCGAGTAGGTTGGACATCATCTTGATGGCCGTTTCCCCTCCAATTTCGGTTGATAATGTCAGCGGCGTGTTCCCTTTCACGTCGCACACGTCCACTTCCGCGCCCTCCAGCAGCAACATCTTGACAACGTCAGGTCGACGGTTCCGGATGGACAGCATGAGCGGCGTCGATTGAGAGACTCGTGATTCAAAGTTGACCTTGGCGCCGGTCTCGATGAGCATCTGAATGATGCCGCTGCTGACCTTCTTCTGCGGCTGGAGCAGCGCCCACATCATGAGCGTCATAGGTTCCTCCTCAAGGTCTTCCGCGACCTTGCAAGGCATCATCTGATCGTAGTAGTACCCGGCGTCCAAGAGGGCCTTTGTGATTCGGATCGAGCGTGGGTGCTGCTGCAGGGCGAGAAACATCAGGGGTATCGAGTCCGGCGGCGTATACATGACGTCCAGCCTCGTCTCCCCGTCAGCGTATTCAGTAAACATTGTAATTAATTCCAGAGCCTCGTCTTCCGAGGCTGGGTTGTCAAAGATGCGGTAAAATGATCGGGATATCGATTCGGTGTTGGGCTTCTTCTCTAGTAGCCTTTTGACCAAGAAGGAGTTGCAAGCGGCGGCGGCGGTCTGCAGCAGCTTTCCATCAGCGTAGTTGACGTCGACTTTGTGATCGAGGAGGATGTCGACGAAGCCGTTGGCGAGTGCGAGGCTGTCGGGCTCGCTTTCGGATAATGGCAGATCGACAACTTGAGTGAGGACGGAGCTCAGGCCGTCGCCGTGGGCTCCCTTTTTCAGGAAGCTGTGCAGGATTGTAAAGCCGGCTTCCGAGAACCAAACCTCCGTGTTCTCCCTCGTGTACCCTTCTCTGATGGCTAGATTGAGATCCGCCGACAAGATCTTGGACTCGAGCATAAAGGCAAGCGGCTTCACCAGGGCTCTCCTCGTAGCGTCGACCAGGGTCTGGCATTCGTTGGCGATGGGCGAGGCACCGTACCTTAGTAGAGACCGAATGATCTTGAGATCGAGCTCCTCCTCATTGATTGCGTTGTTCAGGACGACGTGCAAGTCGTCGGAAACGGGCAAACCGGCCCGGAACAGCATTTCGATCGCGGCGGTACGGGGTTCGCGGCTAAGCTTCCAAGCCGCCCTCAGCGCCCTATTGAGCGTGGCGTGCGAGGGCTTGTGTTGCTTCTTCTTGTTAGACCCCTTTAGTGAAGTATGGGATTTGGCGGAGGCAATGGATCTCAGCGAAGCGCTCGATGGTGTACTCACTAGCCGCGTCCCGAGGTCGACCAGCCCCAGCATCATTTTCAGACTGCTCAGGTAGGCGCTCCTCGTGGCCGCCCAGATGGCCTCGCCCTTGTTGTGATTCGGGTCTGCGCCGGCTTCCAGCAGGATCTTGACCAAGTCGTCGCCTTCTTCGCCGAATCGAACCGCGGATGCCAGCTGCGTGTCAAGCGCCTCTCCCTCTACTCCGTGGACCAAAAGAGGCTCCAGGATGGCGGCGCGCGTCTTGAGATTGCCGACCTCGGTGGCGGCCTGGAATCCCCTCTCTATGGTCGATCGCTTGGGTGTCGTGGTGCCACTGAGGAGCATAGTGAGCACATCAGCAGCACCCGAGCGGCATGCTTCCACGATGGCATCCTCGTCAATCTGCGCCCCGTGGCTGACGAGAAGATTACCCAACACCAGATCACCGTCAGCGGCCGCCGCAAGCAATGCGTCTGAAAGCACGGAGCCTGAGGCGCCATGCTGCAGCAACACCTCGCATATCGCCGCCCTTGCTTCTCGGTTCGATAGGAGAGCCGCCTCGGCAAAGGCATCGTTGAGCACAGGAAGCGGATGCTTTTGAGCCAAGACGAGTTGGACGATATCATGACGCTCCTTCTTCACAGCCGAAACCAGGGCCTCTCCATCGCTCGTGTTGGCCTTGGCCGAGAGGGTGCGGAGCAGTGGTATGTCGTTCGTGTAGGTGTTGATGGCGAACCCGAGCGCTCTGTTCGCCTCGGCGCTCGGCGCGCCAGCGTCTAACAACTTTTGGGAGAAATCAAGACGGTCCATCGGGTCGGCGATCCGTAGCGCGTGCGGCAGAGCTGATGCGAGCGACGCCGGGTTCGGATGGGCGGCGAAGAGGAGATCGGTGATCTGCGTATCGCTGGCAGCTACGGCGTGGCAAAGAGCCGCGGCGTTGTGAGAATTCACATCGGCACCGGCGCTGAGCAAGACTTTCACGATGGATAGTTGTCGATGCTCAGGTAGGGTCTGAAGGAGAGCGTGAACCTCCTTGACGAGGACGTCGTTGAAGGGGGCCCTGTCTTTTGTGTTTTGCAAGAGAATCTCTAGCTTTGCTGCCTTGGTATCTGAGAAGATTAGTTGCCCAAATTCGTTGACAGCCCTGCTGACCGTAGCGGAAGAAGGTTTGCCGTGCATTAGAAGTGTCTCTAGAACTGACGGATCATGGCTGTGGATTGCTATCAAAAAGAGTCAGTAGTTGCTTCGCCCAACCCTTTGCCCATGTTCACTTACCGGAAGCCATGGCGTTGCCGTTGTCGACATTGACATCGGCATGGCCCTGCACCAACAACACTTGCAGAAGCTTCAGATCGGCTGGCCGATAATTTAGCGCGTTGAGCATCGCCTGAGAGACCTTGGCCGGGTCCAAGTCAGGCACCGACGTCAACAGCAACGTGGCCATGTCTAACCTCGCCTTGGAATCCTGAGTCGCAATGATCCTGGGCAGCACACCGGCAGCAGTGTGTGGAGTCACGTTCTTCTTGAGCAGCGCAATGAGTAATCTCACGTCCTTTTGTGACACAGCAGCGACCAGGGCCGAGCCTTCGTTTGTGTTGATGTCGGTATTGTACTTTAAAAAAAGTCCAATCAAGTCCTCGTCGCGGTGTGGTGGCTCCTCGTCAATGGCTTCTTGTAACGCGTCATGGACAATGGGCCCAGCGAGACCGCTCGTGAGAAAACATTCCACCATACGATATCGATTCTTCCGTGATAGTGTCTTTGTCAGAGGAAAGATCTGGGCCAACGTTTCGCTGGATGGTTTGCCCATGAGGAGCTCCTTAGTCATCGCCGCATCGCTTCTCATGACTGCGATCTGCAGAGCCAAACCGCCCTTGTGCTCGACGGAGGCCGTTTGATGGCGGTCGTACACCATTGATCTCGGTCCTTTCTTCACGTCATGTTCGGCAATGGGGCGGCCACCCGGGAAGACGGCTGTGAGAAGCAGCTTGGCCGAGTCGACGTCGCCCGCCTCCGCTGCCTCAATAAGCATGTCGTGCAGCGCGGTTCCGCTCGCCCCTCTTCGTAGTAGCAGATCTAATAGTAACCGACGGTTTTCCACCCCCATGTTCTTCGGTATCAACTCAACGCACTCCGAGGCATGTGTTGCGCTGAGTTCCGTGTTGCCGCTGAGAATGATGTGCGCAACATCTACCCGTCCATTCTGAACGGCCTTCCGGATGGCCATTGCGTCCTGATACTCTATGGAGACCCCGTACCTGACCAAAAGACTGACCATGTCTTGGAATTCCGCCGCTGCGGCATGGATTAACGCCATGGCGGGCGCATCACCGTCCGTGCCGGCGCATAGTAGCAGCTCTGCCACGGCGAGCTTGTCTCTGGGGTTCATGGAAGGGTGATCTAACAGATTCGAGAAAGCCTCGTCCAGTCCCGGGCGTTTCGGTGGGTGGTTGCCCATGAGGATCGCGAGAGCAATGTCGTGACGTCCCTGCCCGATTGCTATCTTGAGCGCCTCCGCCTGGTTGTAGTCGCCATCGGCGTTGGATCGACTCAGTTGAAGCACCGTTTCCAGACACCCTGCCTTCGTCGCGTCCACCATGCACTGCGAGAGCCACGAAGTCGGCGGCCGGCCCTCGGATCGGAGAACGATGCCCACCAAGTCCGCTTGGCCGCCGGACGCGCACGCCTGGCGGAACGATTCCTGCGCTTCGGGGCTATGCGCCACCCCGGCCCCGTAACGAAGCAGGAGCTCAACGACCTTTACATTTTCAGACTGCATGGCTACGGGTAATGAGGCGTCCAGGGCAAATGCGTCGGCATGGGGTAACAGGACCTGAATCATGTCGACCTGGCCATTGTGAACGGCGTGCTGCAGCACTTTGCTGCGCTCGCCAAAGCTGTCGAGGCTTTTCCGGCGAGGTAGGATACTCGTCTTTGCCTTTTGCGCCATGTTGACGTCGCCGCCGGATGAGACGAGCTGTATAATGAGAGCCTCAGCGACGCCGGGCGATCCACCATCGGCGACATGCTTGTCGAGAGTGTCGAAGACGAGCTTGTAGTCCCACGTCTTCTTCTTCCCCGTGAAGGCGCGCCGTAGATTCGTGGTGGACTCTGTGCGGCCATGGGACATTTGCTTGCGCTTCAGGAGCTCCTCTGCCTTGAAGTCGTCCTCCGAGGTCCGGAAGCTGGGGGGGCTTGAAGGCCGCGTCAACGGCGTCGGCGACGGCGGGGGCTCGAGACCCCATTCCTCCGCAAACTGGATGATGCGCCGCTGGCGGTCATCCTCGGTCGGCGACGTCGGCATCGGGGAGCCGGGGGGAGATGAAGATAGGAATGGAGACAGCTTGGCGACGATGTATACGGCGGTGAGCTGGCCGTATGTTACAGGGAAGGGGACAAGAAAGGGAAAAGGAAGGGGGCGGGGGGTGAGACGTAGAGAAAGAACGTGAGCGAATAGCTCGTGAGATGAGGTTGAGTGAGGCGAAGGCTATGTGAGATGAGGTAAGAAGAGAGGAGAGGAGACGTGCGGCGCAAAGTTTCGTTTTCGTCCCAAGATGATGTTGCACGCTCAACGGCAAAGGGACGGCGGAAAAGACGGCCTCTGGCCCGGTTGCAGCGGTAGGCGGAATGGCATGAACGTAGGGGGTGAGAACAAGCATCCAGGATCAAGGGTAGGCTGACATCAAAAAGATACAAGTATGGTGGTGGTTCAGGCCCTCGGCTGGGAAGAAGGAGAAGGGAAGAAGAGAAGAAGAGACGTTGGATGAATGGACGGTTCAATCGTTTGGGAAGGGGCTGGTATCTTAGGTTCGCGGATGTTTTGCCGAGATGACTTGAGTCGTATCAGCTACGCTCAACAGCTTGGGGGAAAAGGCCAGACGGGAGATGGCAGACAAGACGGGTTGACTGCGGAACTGAACTCAAAGGGGAGAGAGACAGAGAGGGTGGAAGGCAGAATGATGCAAGCTAGCACGCACAGGTCTCCAACGGCCAGCCGCAGCAGAAGCAGCAAGCAGCAAGCAGTAACACCAGCCCGTGTCCCCTGTGGATAGTAGAGGTTGTTGAAGATGCGGGTGTGGCGGCGTTGGTACGAAGCAGAGAACTCGGGGCGAAGCTCTGAAGGATGTCGGCGAAGAAGATCGAACGGGAACGTCCAATGGCAGGGGTCGCGGGTTGCGTTGAGCTGAGCTGAGTCGAGGTATCCCGAGGTCCTAACCTAAGCCTTGTGGCGACAATGCGTCGCGTTTCAGCAGGGTGGAGCCCAAGGTCCCCTATCTAGTCTTTCCAGATGCGAGTGTCACAATCGAAAGCGGTTAGGGCGGCCAGGACTTTTTCTTTTCGGGAAAGATGGCGTATCCGTAGGCTACCTTAGGCGGCTGGCGGACAGGTCGAAGACGGGTGTGGCTGGGTTTATGAGGTCGGACGATGGCAGGTCAGGTACACTTAGTAGAGACAGTGACGTCGATCAGGTAATTAGGTAGATGAATGAAAGCGCCGGCCTTTTTTCTTTGGTTGAGGTTCGTGATGAAACTCCGGACTGATAATGATTATTCGTAGAAGGGATATCGCAGTCGACTGAAGCCTGGATAGCTAGTCGTAGATGGCTGGGGTTAATCCCCCCTTGAGAGTGGATATGATTGACAATTATCCGTAGAGGCAATAATGTCAATGACGAAGGGAAAATTCGGCAGATGCAGAGTATCGAGGATGAACGGCACAAAAAGTTCAAGTATCAGTAGTCATCCGCCCAAAGCCAATTATGCAAATAAGCCTCGAGAGGCCGGCCATTCATCGTTTAAGCTTGTTGGGGGAGACGGTGACAGCTGCCGCCTGCGCGTGTGAGTGGTGAGGATAAATGGGCTCATTGAGCATTCGACGCGAGCGTGGCAGGGCATACGCGGACACGTCGACGATCCCTGTGTACGACGTCCCGTACGAAGTGGGGGGCTGAAGAAGCAGGAAAAGGCGGAGGAGACGGCACAGAAGTGGAGAAGAAGGAGAAGAGCTGAGCTACGGAGGGGGGCCGAAGAGGCCGTTGGAGGTTGGAGGAGGACCCGAATGGCTTCAACACCTTGAACTCCATGGAAGTCCTAAGCCATGCAGACCACAACTCAATGGGTTCCATAGTGAAGAGCGGCAAGTGCTTCGGCCATATTCAAATGTCTCTCGGGACCGAGTGCAACAAAGTCTCTCGAGATTCTGGAGCCAAGGAATGCATGGCCACCAAGTGCCCCCCCCCTCGTGTGATCCGAGGAAGGTACATACATGTAAGTCTCGAGGAAACACCCTTGAGTCCTAGACAACGAGATTCTGGGGCAAGACGAGGAACAGCTCTCCAGTTTCCCCGATTGTTCCAAGAACACGAAGAGCAAACACACGCGGTTGAAAGAATCCCTGAACCCTGACGGAACAGCCACCGGTCCATTAAGATACCTACCTTGGACAAGAGGTATTTCGTACGGGCATGCCACGCAGCAGAGGTGCCTAGCCATTCCGACCAGCGCTAGCTGCCCGTTGCCGTTTTGGCTTCATTCCGGTGCGCAGCCCCTCGATGCATCAGCCCACGCAAAAGAGGGCTAACTAAAAAAGTTCTTCTGCCGGCCTTTTTTACGTGGCGTCCGTGGCTGAGGGGGGCGACGAACCCGCAGTTCACTCGTCTCACCGACACATGCCACCGTGAAAACAAATGCGCGCTACGACAATGCCGTGCCTTAGACCAAGGTACACGCAGAAGCCAAGGCGGCCGAGCCTCATTGGAGACGCCGTCGATTGCGACCAAAATGTTGTCTTTTTTGACGTGTCGATGAAGAATTATGACGGCCTCGATTTGGGGTGTGTAACCCACACAACCATCCAGACGTGCTGACAGCCTCGTTATAGCAATGCTCACATGCAGACATCAAAACACGTCATCGAGAAATAGGATAGATGAAGTCATGGATAGAGACCGGCCCCAGGATAGGTAGAAAAGTCGCATCTAGAATGTCACCGCGGGAAGAACGAAGAAAACCCCCGAACCGATGGGCGATCATCCGGCTGCCCCGATGCATTGCTGTCCGCACTCAATCCGAGTCTTGGCAACTGACTAGCTTCAAAGATTCCCCAAACCCGAGGAGGGAACATGCCGGTTCGGTTCCCATTACATGGCACCTACTCGACGAGTGAACGATCCAACAGCGTCGTTCCGTCCACGTTGTGTCTGCACTTGCAACCACCCCCAACTGCCCAACGACCATGATCGAATGACGATAGGAGTGCCGTGATTACCGGACACCATTGTGGCGTATCAAACAGATGCCAGGCGCCTGTCATCTCTGCTCTTGCAGGCTCGCTGCCCCGCCCGCCTGCTCGCCACGACCAGCGGTTCATGCCAAGCGTGCGTGAGGAGGGACGCTCAAGTCCATCATCAGACTTTCAAGGTTTGCAATGCATGCCCGTGGATAAAGGTGCCCGAGCACCGCGAAGCTCGAAGGTATCGGACTCTGGTTCCGGAGAGCCGATGCCCTTAATCGTTGGTACTGCATGCTAGCCAAGGAGGTCTCACGATGAGGCAAGTTCAAGTTTTCTCTCATTCCTAGGCCATGCATGCCTCGCATGATGAGATGGTCTCACTTTTAAACACAACAGGAGTGTATCTCTTGAGACAACAATGATAATATCTAATCGCATCGCCTGGAGCACCAATGGCGTATCTAGAGTTTGACCAAAGTAATCTGCAATCAAATGACTGAATGTGAGATATGAAGCCTTACCCCATTCCTGTCTCTCTCTCACTCATGCTCTCACCCATACTGTCACTCAAACTCTCACTCTTATTCCCACTCACCCACATCCGCCCCCCCCCCCCAAAAAAAAAGCCCACCCCACAATGGCGACTTCCGAATCCCGCTCTTCGGAAAGCCGACCGACCCCTCTATCACCCGTCACCCGAAAACGCAAGGCCCCCCTCCCTTCCCCCCCCCTCCCGGGCTCCGTGTCCCCACCCGTGCCGACTAAGGTATGAAAGAACCCCGCCGAAGTATGCCGCTCGGCCAAAACACCAGTATACGCCGATAGGAATCGAACCCAACTTAGGTAACCTACTAAGCGTACCCCCGTTTCACACGATACCACCATACAAGCGTGCCTTCATGTACTAAGCGTACCATCCAGTGTACTCTACCGTCCGGGTTCGAGCCCGTAGGCTTTAAGTGCAACGTATTGTAGGGTTCATCGGCGTCACTAAAGTAAGCCGTTCGGCCAAAACACCAGTTGACGCCGATAGGAATCGAACCCAACTTAACCTATTAAGCGTGCCCCCGCTTCACACGCCGCCATCGATCTCTCGAAAGCTCATAGCTCCCCTCCCGCGCGCGGTGCATTTCCAATCACGTCGTCTGAGAAAGAAGCCCACACCCCTCACTTTACGAGAAAGCTGACTAAAGCTGTCCCAAATCCCCCCTCGAGCGTAATCGGAAGCTATTCCACCAAAAAGTCCCACCCCACCCTCTCCTACCTAGGTTCAAAGACAAAAGATTGAAGAACGTAATCGCCAATGTCTCAATTCCTCATTGTGCGACCTTCTATATCCATCCGCGCCATCACAAGAAGCTCCAAACTCACGCCCGCCGCCCTCACTCATTCCAAACAGACCATCCACCCATTAGTCCCCTTCCACCACCACCACCACCAACACCGCACCTTGATCCCCTCACCAGCCCCCCAAACATCCCTCTCCCCAGGCCCGCACTTCACAATGGCCTCCTCCCTCCCGCACACCATGAACGGCATCCAAATCCCCCGCACCGGCGGCCCAGAAGTCCTAGACCACCGCACCGACCTCGCCCTCCCCACCCTCGCGGAGGGCCAGGTCCTCGTCCGCAACGAGTACGCCGGCATAAACTACATTGACACCTACTTCCGCACCGGCCTCTACAAGGCGCCCCTCCCCATCACCCCAGGCCGCGAAGGCGCCGGCACCGTAGTGAAAGCCCACCCCTCCGTCGCCGGCTTCCGCGAGGGCGACCGGGTCGTCTACATGGGGCCCTTTGGCGCCTACGCCGCCTACTCCGCCGTTAACGCCGCCCAGCTCCTCCGCATCCCCGACGCCCTGTCCACAGACGTTGCCGCCGCCGCCCTCCTGCAGGGTCTCACAGCCTGGACCTTTATCCGCGAGGCCGGCGAGGTGCAAAAGGGCGACTGGGTCCTCGTCCACGCCGCCGCGGGCGGCGTCGGCCTCCAGCTCGTGCAGATGCTCCGCGCCGTCGGCGCAAAAGTCATTGGCACCACGAGCAGCGACGAAAAGTGCGAACTGGCCAAGAAGAACGGCGCCGAGTGGATCGTCAACTCGCGCTCGCAGGACCTCGTGGCGGAGGTTAGCAAGATCACCGGCGGGCACGGCGTCGATGTCATCTTTGATGGTGTCGGTAAGGCCACGTTTGATAGCGACTTGGAGATGGCGGCGCGCAAGGGGAGATTGGTCGTATTTGGCAACGCGGTAAGTCCTTTTTTGGAGAACGCGAGGGATTCAAGTCTTGCCGGAATTTCTTGGACAGAGGAGAGAAAAACTGACAAATCAAATCCTTTTCAGTCTGGAGCTGTTCCTCCTTTCGACATCCTCAAGCTGGGTCCCAAGAACCTCAAGGTCATGCGACCCATTGTCAACAACTACACCGCGACCAGGGAGGAGCTGGAAAAATACAGCACGGAGCTCTTCGACATGATTACCTCGGGCAAGGTGGAGGTCGCCATCCACAAGGCATACCCGCTCCAGGACGTCAAGACGGCGCATGAAGATCTCGAGAGCCGCAAGACGACGGGCAAGCTCATCCTCAAGATTGATTAACTCAAAGCACCTCTGTGTAATCATGACAAGACAAGCGGTTCGACTCGGTTCGCCACATCGTGGTGGTATCTTGAACTTCTTTTTTTTATATTAAATCCTCTCTATGGCGGACGTCGTATCATGGCTCTCGCTGCGAATAACACTAATTCTATCATCTATGATATGCAACCATACCTTTCTTTGCCAAGATGTATTTGATGCTCCGACACAATTAATCTACCGGTTCTTAACCGCTCGTGGGCTTGGCGTTGGCGAGGAGCTCCGGAGGGGGGTCCTGGCGGTAGCCCTTGGGGTTGTTGCTGACCCAGCGCCAGAGATCCTCGCAAGCCTTCTCCAGTGTTTCCTCGGTCTTCCAGTTGAGCTCCTTGTTGGCCAGAGACGGGTTGGCCGTCAGGTCGAGAACGTCGCCTTGGCGTCTGGGGACAACCTCGTAGGGGAGATCGCGGCCGACGACGTGGCTGAAGGCCTTGATCATCTCGAAGACGGTGCTGCCACGGCCGGAACCGAGGTTCCAGGCCTTGACGCCGGGCTTGTTTTCGCGGAGGTAGTTGAGGGCGACCAAGTGACCCTTGGCCAGGTCGACGACGTGGATGTAGTCACGAATGGCGGTACCGTCTCTTGAAGCGTAGTCTGCTCATGATCAGCGAGTGTGCGGCATTGTTTCATCATGTGTACGTACCGTCACCAAAGACGAGGAGCTTGTCGCGGTCACCGGTAGCGACCTTGCCGAGCAGAGGCAGCAGGTTGTAGGGAACACCCTGAGGATCTTCACCCATGAGGCCAGAGGGGTGGGCACCGCAAGGGTTGAAGTATCTCAGAAGTGCACCGTTGAAATGCTCGTAGGGCTTGCCGGCCTTCTTCAGCTTGTTGCGCTCAGCGTTGATGTGATCAGTGATGACCTGCTCGACAAACGCCTTGGTGTGGCCGTAGGTGTTGGTGGGGCCAATTGGGCAGTGCTCGGGAATAGGAATCATGTTCTCGAAACGGGTGGCGTCACCGTACACGGTCGCCGAGGAGGAGAAGACAATGTTGGGAACATTGTTATCCGTCATGGCTTGGAGGAGGGAGACGGTGCCGGCAACGTTGACGCGGTAGTACTCGAGGGGAATCTCGCCAGACTCGCCGACAGCCTGCAATCAATCGTGTTAGATTCTATCGTGGGGGATCAAGTATAGGAGCAAGAGAGCTCACCTTGAGCGCGGCGAAGTGAATGACGCTGTCAATCTCGGGGTGCTTCTTGAAGACCTCATCGAGGCCGGCCTTGTCGGTGACATCGACCTGGTAGAAGTGGGGTCGCTTGCCGCTCAGCAGCTCGATACGGTCGACCGCAACCTTGGAGGAGTTGTACAAGCTGTCGACAATGACCACATCGTAGCCATTCTGGAGAAGGGTGAGAGAAGTGAAGGAGCCAATGTAGCCGGTACCACTACAAGCGACCAAATCGCGCGGTTAGCCTTTGCGCGGTCCTTGGGCTTGCGCCAGCGCCACGGCAGCGGGTGTAGACGGTGCCAAGATCAATCGGATTGCCGTAACATCGGGAATAGGGTTGTTGGAAACGGAGAGGGTAGCTTACCCGGTAACCAAGACAGTGCCAACGGCCATCGTGAAGAAATTTGCAGGCGTCGATCGCAACTAGGTGCGGTGAGGGGTAATTTGGAGGTGGAGGGACAGAGTAGAGTGAAGGAGAGTAGAGAAGCGCGGTCCGTCGGGGTATCAAGTCGTTAGTGTGTGAGGGAGAGCGCACGTCTTTGGTGTGAGTTGGGGAGTCGGCAGAAGGGAAGGCTGCAGTGGATTACGGGACGAGGCGAGATATAAATCTGCTGGTGACTGAGGTGTGTGAGACAGCGAGAGGCCGGGTGGGAATAATGAGGCGACGGTCGCAATAACAAAAAAGTAAACGGGGTCGTCTGTCTGTAACGTTTTGGCTGGGTGATGATGCGGGAGAGAAATTGGCTCGGCTTGAGTGCCACCAGTACGTGCTGCCAGTCCCAGAATGAGCTTGGTGAATTTGGGGCGATCTTGCAACGGCCAATCTGGCGCGCCAAATTGGAGGCGATGGCGGGGTCTCGCAGCGGGGGTGGCACCAATCTCAGGCGCTGTGGCTGGCTGCGGAGCCCAGTAATTTCTTCCTCGAGCTTCAAACGGCGCAATTGTTGGCATTTTGAAACTTGCAACGACCGGGGATGGCGGTGCCGTGGAGCCTGATCTTCACGCTGGTGGACGGGCCGACAAGGGCTCTGAGCCTGTCGACGGTGGTGTTCCTTCGCGGTCACCCAATGTTCCATGGCGGACTCGATAGTGAATCGGTCCTGGTAAGGTAGACTGACTAAGTGACACGAGAGACGGAGCAAAACAGAGACAGAGATCGGATGACGGATCAAGTGGTGGATGATGGGATGCCATCTGGTGGGGTGTCTCTCCGGTGCATGTCCCCGTATCCGTATTGTTTAACCCTTCCCGGATGTCTCTTTGCTGTTTGTTGGAGCGGCTGGGTGGTTGACCGGCCTAGCCTCGCCGAGTAGGTACTTTATTGCCCGAGTTCCCCATCTACTAGACCACTGCGCACCTGTGGATTAATACAGTCTGGCACTGCAGGTTTGCCATTCCGTCCGGTTGTTCGCCCGAAAGGACGAGGGTCCGGCGGGCTCCCTCGTTTTGTCGACGGCAGCGGAACCGAAATTCAATCCAGGCCCAGGCCCAGGCCCAGGCACAGGCACAGGCACGTTGCTCTAGCGCAGACGATACTATGACTCCAAATCAGTCAGCGTGCATCTCCCTCGCTGGCTGTCGCACGTCTTGCATCAAGTCCAGGCGTACTGCATGCACTCGACCTATTGCGCGAATTCAATGGCAAACTGAGATGGAAAAGCACGTGTCGGGAATCGCATGTTGATGGATCTCTCCATGATGGACCAGCAATTCGAGGTGGGGTCCTGAGTGGGAAGGGTGGTTAAGGGCGTGGAGTACCTTACCTTACTCGGTGACGTACTGCGCGGTCTGGATTGATGAAATGCGGTAGCCTGAGGTTACAATGGGGAGGGGGAGACTGGGTCACGTGGTCGCAAACAAAGTAAGGTACTTACTTACCTAAAGGCATCAAGGTGTACATACGCTTATGTAACAGCTTAGACGCTGCGGCGCGTAACACCTGGCAGACCACCGTTATGGAGACAAGAGGAGCGCAGCGCGTGCGCGGGCGACGGACACGCTGCAAGGGTCCGAGCTTCTCTCTCTCTCTGCGCCCGAACCCGAACCCCGGTTGGTGGTTGGCGGTTTGGCGGTGGGCGGCTGTCCGTCGCGAAAACATTCCCAAGTTGTGTGTGAAGCTCCCAAAGTGAACACTTCTAGACGGCACAAAGACTCAACGAACCCCCGACACGTCCCTTGCATAGCCTCGCTGCCGTCGCAAAGCTCAATCTACCTGCCCGACAATCCATTGACTCGCTCAAACTGCAACGGCAGCCACAACGCATTCTTTCGTCAACCCTAACTACCTGGTCCTCCACCGACGATCCGACGCGCGTGTGGTTTGGCGCGACTTGTGCCTGGGAAAGATGGTCGTTGCGGCCAGGGACCGCTCCTCCTCTCTTTGTTGACAAACCGCTCCCTCGCTTCCCGATCCGGCGGGTCTGTCCCTCTGGAATAGCTTCACTTTGGGATTCTTCTCCCACTCGGAGCTCCCGCAACCGGCTCCCCGCAGCATTCACAAAGGCTCCTTTACACACGTCCTGTACCTCTCGGTAATTCCTTTCGAGGCCTTCCCTTGGTTATCGCCTCCCTTGTAGCTCAACATAGATCTCATGGTTCATTGCGCCTACCATTGTTGATGAGACACAAGACCTCGAATTACAACAAACTGCTTCACGTGGACCTATTGACAATTGTAGCGCATGTCTACCCAAACAATAATAATGTGAGTTGCGTCTTTGCAACCCAGCCCTTCATTCAGTCTATTCCTTCCATTGCTTCTTTCCTTCAATGCTCTTTCTTGTCGCGCCTGCCGTTTGAGAGTTTGGCCTTACCCTCGCCACCTAAACCTGTTCAAACTTCTCTCAAGCCAACCTTACCTTGCCTCTTTTCTTATTCCTCCTCGTTCACTGTATCTGCCCTCATCTTCACTGATCCAAGCCCCTCCATCTCGTCAACACCACTACGTGGTGTTGAGCGACCTCATTTTATACACAGCCTGCCACCTCAACCCACAACTCATCATTCTCGCAGACCTTCATCCGTCACACTGCGCCAAGATGCCTCCCAAACGAAGGGTCCGTGGCGATGACGATGAGGTGCCATCCCTCTTGACGCAAAGGGGTGCTGCCGTCAGAGCAGACCTGCCTCCGTTGGCATCGCGACTCGACACATCTTACGGGTCTGCACCTTCCACGGTTTTGCGGAATACTCGCCGGGGTCAACAACGCAATTTGCAAGACATCATCAAGGAAACACTACACGACAGCGACGATCCCGATGACGCGGGCGACCCAGATGATGATGACGACGACGACGACAACGACAACGACAGCGACGGCGATGCCAGCGCGAGTAGTAGTGAAAGCAGCAAGAGTAGCACCAACCAACAGCCGCCGCCTCGACGCACCAGGCGCACAAAGTCGCCAACTCCTAAACCAGCGCCAAAGTCGAAGTCATCACGCAGGGTGCAGCCGAGTCCCGATCCAGACCCGGACCCGGACCCGGGATTCGAGCCAGGCTTTGGTCCAGGTCGAGAATCATCAGATCCACCCGAACCATCGAGGGATGCGACACCAGATCCGCCCGTCATCCGGCGCTCACCGCGGCGTCAATCTCCAGCCCGAATTGGTAAGTGCAGCCACGTGCACGAGGCCCGGTCTTGCCTTGCTGCGGTCTCACTTCCCTTACTAAAACTCGGCTCAGCTCCTTCGGTCGAACCTCCCTCATTTCAGCAAGACGCTCCCCTTCCGCCTCAGCAACTCCTACCAGGCGCTGCGCCTCCGAGAGGGCCATTCTCATCAAATCGACAGTCCATGACCAGAAGAGCCAGTTCAGAAGGTCCCACTCAAGGTCTCACGCCTGCAAGACGGGCCCTTCCTGCTGCGAGCTGGAACTCCGTCTTCGCTCGAGCCATCTCCGAAGAGCCCTATTCTCAGTCTCGCTCTCGGTTTGCCCAACAACAGGACCCACCGGAGCCGACCCCGACACCGGACTCAGTCCGTACCTTCGGCCAGGAAAGCTCACTCTTCGGAGGTGCCGACATTGGCTCGACCCCGTCGCAATCCTCCTCATCGGAGCGTGATGATCGCATGCGCTCCATTGAGGAGATTGAGGAACCCTCTCCATTTAAGGAAGAGACGGGAGGCATAAATCCCTTCAGTCCATTAAGGCGCTTAGCACGCGATCCCCGACACAACTCGGCAATGCCGCCACGAAATTTAAGCCACGTAGACCGTCACCAAGGTGTCGTCCAGGCCCCGATCACTACGGTTTCTGATAGACCTCCTCCGGAGGTGCTGCCTTTGCCCTCCCAAGGTACCTTCCGTCCGCCTCAAAGGGAGCCACCGAGCACGCCGCCCTCGGACCGTCTTCGACCTCGCAGCAGCAAATCACCTCACTATGTTTCGCCTGCTCGCCGTATTGCGCAATCTCCTGCTAAGAGAGACGCACCAGCCTCGGCAGCAAGTTCGCGTCAGCTTCCAGCCATCCAAGCTTCGCTGTCACCTTCCCCTGCTGCAAGGTCCAACTCGACTCTTATATCAAGTCGTGTCAGCGAGGAGCCATCTCTCAACCATAGATCCCCACAAGCCTCTTCGTCTCGTAACTCTTCGCCTCGCAAGCCAGCCCAGCCCGCCAAGCTTGATGCTGCTCGGCGAGTTCCAGCATCGCTGGCTGCCGATGAGAATCCGGTATCATCTCGCTCCCTGTTCGGTGACCCCCCGCCCGTCAATGGCAACTCAGCACCGCCTCGCTCCGTCAACATCGATACGCCAGCTATCAGAGTAGTACCTCCACGCCCCAATGAGGGTGGAAATGGCTCGTCGCGACACTCTGGTACAAGCAAGCTTTTTCAATATGGGCAAGGTCAAACGGCATCTTCTCAGGGCGGGTCTGGCATGTTCAGCACTGAAATGCTCCCTAATGAGGGTGGAAATGGCTCGACACGATACCCTGGTACAAGCAAGGTTTTTGAATATGGGCAAGGTCAAGCGGCACCTTCTCAGGGCGGGTCTGGCATGTTCAATACTGAAATGCGAGCAAAGATACAGGAAGAGCATCGACAGGAAAGGGCGCGGCAGGAAGCACTTCGAAAGGAGCGCAATGCCCGTTTGAAGGCTTGGCCACGGGTTTACAACACAGTATATGAATGGACCAATGTCCCTCGCCCTGATAGCCCCGACAGAGAGGGCGGATACAGTTCCGATTCGGACGGATACACCAATTCAATTGCAACCTCGCGACAGGTCCCCTCGAGCGAGTTTTCGTGGGCGGATTGGATTTTGTTCAAGATTGCCGACACGTTCGTGGACTTGCTAAACTTTCTCTTTGCCCCAGAGTCTTGGCTTTTCAGGGCTTCGCTCGGTATCCTGCTTCTCTCACTCCTGATCTGGGGCGCCCTGACAGGACTGAACTCCACGCCGGCTCTTGGACTAGGCGGTGTCCAATGGTACGGTCTGTCAGACTTCTCACACAACCTGGGGCAATTTGTACCACTCTGGATGTCGCGGCCGGCGACGCTCTTCAGCGACAATGATGCCAGAGAATACGTTCGGCAACAACGCAACCACGAATACGAAATCACCAAGTTGACAACGGCCACCAAGCTTCATGAGGGATCCCTGTCGCGCTTGATGCAAATTCTGCCCAAGGTTGTGCACATGAAGCTGGATAAAAACGGACGGCCCGTTGTGGGAGAGGGATTTTATCACGCGCTGCGTGACCTCATGAAGAGTGACGCCGAAGTCTTGACGCTGAGCCGGGGCCATGGTGGCTATTATTTTATCTCCGATGAGACCTGGTGGGCTATCAAGTCCAGGCTCCAAAAGGATCCCGTGTATCAGAGTGCTTCCTCGCCGCCTCCGCCAGGACTATCGACTACGGACGTTGAAAACATTTCCCAGTCCAAGTTTGACAAGAACTGGGAGAGATGGCTCACCAACAACAAGAAGAAAGTCGCCAAGATACTTGAACCCGAGTTTAGCTCGTCCCTTCCAGACAAGATTGGCGGGGATCTCGAATCCAAGATTGAGAAGTTCGTCAAGGACCGATTCAAAAACAAGGACACCAAGGACGTCGTGGTTACCCGGGAGGAATTCATTCGCCATCTCAAGGGCGAGTTTGCTACCCACCGGAACGAAGTCAAGGCTGAAGCGCAAGAAATGCAGAAGAAGCTGGAGCACTACATCAATGAATCGGTCGAGGCCGTTCTGAAGAAAACGCCGCCCACGGGCGTTACTCGGACCGAGATGATTTCAGTAGTTGACGGCATGATCCGACAGGCGATTGCGAATGCCGGACTGGAAGCACTAGCGCAAGGCAAGATTGGGGCGACCTGGGGCAGAGAACTTCGTCATCAGGTCAACTTCTTGGCCCATGGTAGCGGTGTGATTGTGGAGGCTACGCACTCGACCCCGGATTATGTGCCTCCCATCAACGGAAAAGTAGGCACCGCAAGCTGGCTCAGGCAAACGGCGCGGGGTCCCCGCATCAACTCTAAGTCTGCAACGTTGTTCGGATGGGAGGACGAAGGCGACTGTTGGTGTGGCAAAGTTGTTGTGGGCAGGGATGGGAAGGAAGATGGTGTCAGAGTCGGCTACATCCTCAGCCGGGAGATCGTCCCCCAGCACATCGTCGTCGAGCACATTTTGCCCGGGGCTACGCTGGACCCTAACGCCAGGCCAAAAGACATTGACATTCTGGCTTACATCACCGATCTTCACACGCGCAACCGCGTTGCAGACTTTGCCGCAACCCACTTTCCGGGCAGCAAGCTTTCTGACGGCTGGGTCAAGATTGGTCAATTTATATACGAGAGCAGCGACACGCTCAACGGAGTACACGTACATAGGCTCAGTCCTGAGCTCCATGCTCTGGGAGCCTTTACGGATCAAATCGCTCTCCACATTACCAGCAACTACGGCTCGGATCATACCTGCCTTTACAGAGCTCGTCTCTACGGAGTGGAGAGGGAGGATTGAATGGGATACGGGTGAGGAGGATAGAGTCTATTGGTCGTCCCTCATTCGGCGTTAGTACGGCTGGGCCTCACGGCAATACTTGAGCAAAAGGCACTGATTTAGGGATGGGCTTTTTTGCAAAATACATTTTTCAAGCATTCAGGGAAGAAGGGGTTTAAAAGGCACTTGGCGTTGGGGGGGGTTGACGATACCCCTTGGGCTTCTTTTTGATGCAGTCCTTAGGCAGAAAGTATTTAATGCATAACGTTTAAACATCTCCAATCGCTGCTGAATGATGCCCAGCCAGTCTACTACAGTGCTTTTGAAACGACAAGTAACCCTTTTCCCCTTTTTTGATTCCAATCCTCCACTCTCACAACGGGGTATCTAATTTTTAGTTCAACAAGCCCGAAGCCAGAGCCTCGAGGTCTTCCAACGTCTCGGGCTCACGGTCAATCTCGAGCACCTTGCCGCCCTTCTTGGCCTTCTTCTTCTTCTCCCTCTCCTCGTCAGAGTCGTCCTGGAACCACTTCTTGGTCTTCTTCTTTGGCCTCTCGTCCTCGCTACCGCTGTACTCGCCGTCGCCGCCGCCGCCGCCGCCGCTTTCGCCCGCAATCGGCAACGACCGCAACAGCGCCAACGGATCTTCGTCGCCGTCCTCGCCGCCACCCGCCACCTGCGGTCCCTCGGCACCACCCCGCGCCGCGCCGCCCTCTCCGCGCTCCTCGGCCTCCCTCTGCTTCCTCTTGAGCCTCTTCTCCTTGAGCCGCCCCTTGGCGGCCAGCTTGTCGTCCACATCGGCCTCCTTGACGCGCGCCGCCTCGTCCGCGACGAATTTCTGCCGCAGTGCCTCTGCGGGGCCTTCCTTTTCAAAGTCGTCTTCGTTTTGCAGCTCGTATATCTGGTGCGCGTTGCCGTCCTCGTCAAAGACGAGCTTTTCGCCGCGGCCCTTGAATTTGAGCATCTTCTTTTTGGATTGGAGGGCCTTTTCGCGGCGTTTCGAGTCGACGATGAAGTCTTGGCCGCCGTAGGATATCACCTTGGGCTTGGCGCCTGCGGCGAGGTTGGATTCGGCGTCGAGTTCGTCGTCGCCTAGGACGCGTTTCACGGAGAGGAAGTCTTCTTCTTCTTCTACGTCAGCGCCTCCGTCTGCGTTGGCTACGCCGCCGGTGACTTCGTCGCCGTTGGCCACGAGCTTGGTGTAGTGCCCGGAGAGGACGTCCTGGTTCGTGCGTTCAAACATGCGGTCGTACTTTGTCCGGACCTCGGGCTTCTTGGGCTTCTTGGGTCCGGCCGCCGCCGCCGCCGCCGCGTCGTCCGAGTCCTCCTCGTCCTCGTCGGAGGACATGCCCTTGCGGGGCGCGTTCTTGACCTTTTTAATGTCCTCGCCCTTGCGCATCTTGATCTGCGGCGCACCGGGGAGACCGAGGCTGGCGGCGAAGGCGTCGAGGTCGAGCTTGTTGAACTTGAAGACGTCTTTATCCTTTTGCAGGTAGATGGAGCGGACGTAGCTGATAAAGGCCTTTTGGCCGAGGTATTTGAGGTCCGGATTGGAGAAGCACATGCTCTGGAGCTGGTTCTTGATGCTCTTCTTCTTGCTCTCCTTGACGGTGATTTTGTTGATGGGCACCTTTTTCAGCTCGAGGCGCTTGAGCATGCCAGCCTCCTCGCTGGGCTCGAGGAAGAGGACAGCTTTGCCGTCGCGCTCGTAACGGGCGGTACGGCCGACGCGATGGATGTAGGTGTCGACGTCCTCGGGGCAGTCGACCTGGACGACCCAGTCGACGGCGGGGAAGTCGACGCCGCGGGCGACGACGTCGGTGGCGAAGAGGACCGAGGCGTTTGCGTCGGCGAAGCGCTTTGTGATCTCCATGCGCTGGAGCTGCTTCTGCTTGCCGAGGAGGTGGAGCAGCGGCACGCCGGGCTGCAGGTGCCTCATGCCTTCGTACGCGAAGCGGACCTGTTTGCCCGAGGAGAAGAAGACTATGATTTTGCTCTTGAGGTTGGCCTTGATGAAGCCGAACAGGGTGTCGAGCTTCTCGTGGAGGGGCGTGACGATGTAGTGCTGCTGCAGGTTCTTGGGCGTCGACTCCTCGTGGACGGAGACGTATTCCGGGTCCTTGAGGCTGAGGCGCGCTAGATCGGAGATCTTTTTGCTCTGCGTCGCGCTGAAGAGGAGCGTCTGCCTCGTCGAGGGGAGGTGGTCGACCAGCGCGTCGACGGCGTGCTGGAATCCCATGTCCATGATGCGGTCCGCCTCATCGAGCACGAGGATCTGCAGGTTGTCGACATCGAAGCCGGCCGTCTGGTCGAGGTGCTGCAGCATGCGGCCGGGCGTGCAGACGAGGATATTCATTTTGGACAGGCGCTCGGCCTCCTCTTTCAGGCTCTTGCCGCCGATGACGAGGCCGGCGGAGAAGTTGTGATAGCGGCCGACCTTGCGGAGGACCTCAAAGATTTGGGCGGCGAGCTCGCGGGTCGGGGAGATGATGAGGGCGCCGAGGCCGTCGAACTCGGTCCATTGCGCGCGGTAGAGCTTCTCGAGGACGGGGATGATGAAGGCGAGGGTCTTGCCGCTGCCCGTCTTGGCGGCGCCGAGGATGTCGTGGCCCTTGAGGGCGAGGGGCACGGCGTGGGACTGGATGTCGGTGAGGGTCTCGAAGTGGGATTTCTCGAGGCCTTTCCGGGTCGTTTCGCAGAGGGGGAGGTCGGAGAAGTTGCTGTATTCGCTCTTGGGGTCCTATTGATCCGCGGAAACCGTGAGGCCTTGGGGTCAGTCTTTGTTCCACAAAGTTTTGCAATTGTCCTGGGCTCAACATGGCGGGCGCGCAAAAAGACTTACAAAGTCGGCGACGGCTTTCTCGAGCTGCTCAATGGTCTGCAGCTGTTGCTGTCGCTTTTCGAGGCGCGTGTCTCTCTTCAGGACCTTGGGCTGCTGCTGCTTCTTCCCGGATCCCTTTGCGGGGGCCTTTGTGGGAGTCGCCATTTTCTCGTCGTCTGGATGTGTTGAGCCTTTGCAAGGCGGGAGGATCCAAAAAAAAAAAAAAAAAAGTCCTGATGTTCCTTGGAGGAATCGCTGGAAATTTTTTGGCGTCGGGTTGCTGCGGTGGAGTGGAAAGTTCGGCATTCGGCGACAGGGGACGCCTCGCGTGGGGTCCCCAGTAGCGGTCGGATTACAGCTGGCACCATCTGGTTACATAATCCATCTTTCCACTTGCGCTACCATCTCAAATCCAATCCAGATGCTTCTATGGCAAGTCCTGAATTTACTCTCAAACTCCCCTCTGTCTCTATAATAGCTGTCTGACTGTGTTTTTAACAACTGTATTTAATTTGTTCAAGTTTTTTCATTCTCCAAATTACAGCTCTTTTCCCTAGGCTGGTCATTACGAAGTTGTTCTTTGTTTAGGTTGAAAATTGAAATAGTCGATAAATGTGCGATAATTAAACAATAGGTGCTACAACAGGACTAGCGATGGGGATTTGGCTGAGCGTAACTTCGAGAGGTACTCTTACCACTGTTTACCCCCAACCGTCTCCAAGTTGTATCGACGTATGTTATTTACTCCGTAGAGATAGCTGTTTAAGAACAATACTTTTAAGGTTATGTCCTTCTTAATGAAATTTGTCTATCATAAGGCCGAGAGGCACTGAGACCTCAGACTCGGTTTTTTTCAACTCAACAAAGAGGAATGGCTGAAGCCTAGCGGTGTAGCCGCTTTCTTTTCTACCCGCGCTGGCTGTAGTTAGGTTTTCGTCAGAGACCTTGGGAGAAGTCGTGTCTCCGGTGTCTTAGTCACGCTCACTGTGACTCACATTGTGAGCTTTTAACCACCTTGATGGTTGGTTTAATGGAGGTCTGTAAAATGTATCCGTCGATTCGTCTGCCTGTTTGCCCGCGTCGTGGCTGAAAAAATGGCCCACAGGGCTACCTTGTTGGTTTATATTATCTTCCTGAACTGTGTATTTCGCCTACTCTGCGTTGGACATAGAGGTCGAGATTAATTTATACAATACCTTTCGATCACTGGGTTTTCGAGTATTAGGCTAACAAAAAAGTGCTCTTATTGAACGTTATCTGTTGGGTTTTTTATATAGGGTGAAGTGATGGATCGCTCCTGGGGGTGCGTGATGTTTAACCTCTGCACGGGATGGGTCTGCTGTAACTTGCATCCACATAGTCCTGATACCTTTGGTGGATGACTTGAATAAATTTATCTCGCGCCCCGTTTCGGCCTTGTGGGGGTTGTCTATGAGTAATAACGTCCCCGCGAATTATGAACCGGCCGAGATTATATGTCTGCTCTTGGAGTTTGTGTTCTAGGAGAAGATAGAGAATAAGCCTACGCTGTAACCTGGAGTGTAGTAAAACGATTATCATCCCCAACACCGTCATATTCCCCATCCCACACGCAAACTGCGGAAGTCGACTTGTATAGTCCTGCAGCCATACCCGGGACGCATCTACTACTCTTCACTCCTTCTCAATCCTTATATCTGACCGTGATTCTGGTAAAGCTTAATAATTCTGTATCACTGGAGTGCCTTACGCTGAATTCGCCTCTCCCGAGTCGAGTACCATATACTCTCGCTCATGGCCCAGTTTCATCACAGACCGGCTGGTTCTCGAGATATTATTAATCTGCTGTTATTTCATTCTGGTGTCGGCATACTATTATAATTCCTGGAGCAGCGCTGCTCAAAACACTGGCACTTTCTCCGTAATCAACATAGAAGAAAGCTTAATAGAATAAGCAAATACATTACGACCTAAAACATGCAAGTGTCGTACTGGCAATGGCTTTTGTGGCGCCAATTTCCTAGCCCCTATCGCTTCCCAAGCTGCACCATGAGGTCGTCCTGGCCTCCGGTCAACGTCTCTCGGTACCCATCTCCATCGGCCGGAAAAGGCAGATGTCGCGTCGGCTGCCTCTGATACCGCCCTCCTCGTCCGTCACCATCGGCCTTGGGCACGCGGGTAGTGCCCCAATCCATTGCCCGCAGGTCCTTCACTTCCAGGACCCAGGTTCCGCGCCAGTTCTCTTCCTTCTCAACTACCTGCTCGAGTCTCCAGGGGAACTCGGTATTTGGGCGATATTCCCATCCCTTTTTGGCCGCTACTGTCGATTTATGCTTAGGAGCTGTATGGGCTTCGAGGCCATGGCAGCACGTGCAGCAGTCGACTTTGGTGTCGACTTTTGCGTCGATCTTGGTGTCGACCTTGGTATTGTGTTCCGGGTTTTCCTTCTTGACGCCGGTGATACGAACAAGTACGGCAAGGTATCGTTTTGCAAGGTCATTGAATCGTCCCATTGCCGAAGCTGTGTACAATATCGCCCCCGAAAGATTGTCTAGTCGTGACTTTGCCCTTGCTAGTGTTCATAGGTTAGCCAAGGAAGTCCTGTCGCTTAATGAGATAGATCGTGGGCTGGTGGAGATGTGCTGCTGTGACAAATATTTAGGGGTCGTATTGTATAGCTAAGTCTGTATCGTCCGCTGATCTTTGCTTGAGGTGGGCGAAGGAGATAGATAGTGGGGTAGCAACAGTTCTGCCTTGTGTGCCTGGTCAACGTAAGGGTTGGAGACGTGTTGAAAGCGCGGATGTGTTCCGTGCTTATTATTGAGCTGGAGGTATTGATCCAACGAAGTTCGATGTTAAGCCCGCTGTCGTCTAGTGCCTGAAAGAGAGAGATGAGGGAGTAGTATTTATCTGAAATACGGATTTTAGTTGCTTAGCGGGACAGGTGCTTCTCTTCGGGCGTTGGGGATACTTACGGTTTCGAGGCAAAGTCTTTGAGTCTTCGAGGCAGACTCTTGGCGAGGAAGCAGTGGGCTTTTATGCCCCTCTGGCAGCTTCCTCGCAAGGTTCCTAGGGACCTTGATGGAAGGTTGAGGGCCTACCTTTTGTATTGACCTTCAGCATCTGAGACCTTCCGTATATCACATGCCCTTTCCCGCGGCGCTTAAGAGTCCGGTAAGTCTCTCCAGTCTTCTGAATGAATATGTAGGGCCGTATCTCTCATAATAACTGCGCTGTTGTCGATAACCCTGTGCCTTTAAGAAGAGATAATTCATCTCGTCTTGGGCAAAAAGAAGAGCTCTTAACTCTCAATTATTTTGTCTTCATTTGACTCGCATTGATTCAGAATATTCTGTTAAGCATTTGCAGCATGATATGGTGAAATTTCTGATAATAACATTTGAGTTTGGAAAACTCTGGCACTCACATGTCTAAATTAACTGCATCATTTTCTTTACATCTAAGAATTATTGAAAATGACAAAGTTTGGTGGAGGCTCTGATGTAGATATAGCGCAGCAAGAAAGAAGTTCATAACGACCTCGACAGCCTTTCTGATAAGGAAGAAGCGGGGGAAAGGCCAGCCTTCCTTCTAGAGACGTTGTGAAACATTCAACTCTATTTTGAGTTCCTTCCGACATGAATTCCCTCAAAAGCAACATTGTAGTAGGATTCAGAGACTATCGTCCGTAGAAGTCTCAAAAGGCTTGGGCACACCCGATGGACGCTGTTGAATGTCAAAAATATCAAGTCATGCTTTGAAACGTCGAATATGCCCGTTGAATTCACCCGACGACCCAGCATCAGGCTTCAGTGGTCTGAAATACGCGGTAGCTGACACACCACATTGAACTGGCCCTATGAGAAGCTGCAGAAAAGGCGTGGCCTGCATAAAATGAGACGCAATGTGCTTACCGCAGAGGAAGATGGAATACGTGATTGATAGAACCTTATACGCACCTACACCGATGTCGATGGTAGGCCGGACCGATCTCGCATGTATCTCCTACAGAAGCACAGCTGCTTGATTGTCCAGCACTCGCTCATGCAGCAAATCATTGGTCTGGCTTAGGCGAATCAAAAGATACGCTAACCGGTTGGCTTTCGATAGCGCCATGCACCAGTCGGCATGTTATATGCAGGCTCCAAACGTCGAGGCAGGCTGTCGTTGAAGGGCGGGGAGCGATTTGACAAGAAGACCGCCTTGTAGACTACATGTAAGCATGTATACTTCTCGCTGAAGTTATGGGATAAAAAATAATTGCGTTGACCTCAGTTTGCCTTAGCCAGTTGGCTTTTCATATCAGTGTAGTTTCCTACATGTAGTATTTAATGCCTTCTCATGTGTTCTCCCCTGTGCATTTTTCTTTCTCGCATCAAAGCCGTTCTGCCCAGCTCATCTTCTTGGAACAGTTCCCAAGAAAGCCCAAAGTGCAAGATACATATAAAGCCTTGTCACTCTAAATTACTGAACCACAACCATGTCCACCGCTATTCAGTCGAGCGCATCAATCCAGGCCCCTTCGCCCCAAAAGTGGGCTTTGCTCATTGGCGTGGACCACTACACTCCGGGAAATAAAAGAGGAGTGATATTCAAGGATCTCCATGGTTGCGTCAAAGACGTTAAACGGGTCGAAGAACACCTCAGGAAGGCTGGGGTCTGCAATATCTCGAAGCTGACAGCGACTCCGAGCACAATCAGCAGCGATCCACTCGAGCCTGAGAACCTGCGGCCGACATACGACAACATCAAGAGAGAGTTCGACCGCATCCGAGACAATTCAGAGAAAGGAGATCTCTTGTATATCCACTACTCGGGTCATGGAATCAGTCGGAAAGAGCTGCAAGACAAAAAGCCCACTGGGGGTGACTCTTTCAATGGGACTGCGCTGGCTCTCATGGACGTCATGGCTGGCGGAGCCTATCTGACCGGATATCAGGTCGGAGCATGGATCAGGCAGCTTGTTGAGGGTAAACGCCTTCGGGTGTGTCTTATCCTCGACTGCTGCTTCTCCGGCAGGGGATTCCGAGCAAATCTGCCCAGTGATTACAACTTCCGCACTCCAGGTGGATGCGACACAAAGTATTTGAGCAGCGACGAGAATGCCGATGAAGTAGCCGATACCATTGAAAGTGAACTCGGTGTCAAGGACGACAAATCGGGAAATCAGGTCAAGGACGGAGGACACAGGAACGCCAAAGTGAGGCGTTCGTGGCTGTCTGATCCATCCGGATGCACAATCATCACTGCCTGTGAGTACAATCAGAAAGCGGGAGAATGGCCATTCAAAATCAGAGAAGGAATGAGCGGGGTACTCACACACTGGATGCTGGATTTGCTTTCCCATTCAAATCTGCTGGAACCCCCTTCTTACGAACGAATTGCGCAATATGTTGCTTTCAAAATTCAGAATGAAATGGACAAGATCCAACAAACGCCAGTTGTCCTCGGCGACGGGTTTTGCGAGTTCTTTGGGCACAAGAAGATTGATCGAAAACCCTCCCACAGTATCAAAGTCGTGTCACAGTCGAAACCCGATGAGAAAGAATATCAAATGGGCATTGGGGCCGCGCAAGGAGTGGAGGTGGGAGATATCTACGCTGTCTATCCCAGCTGGCTCCGACAAACCCAGGCCTCGGACGTTTCCCAAATCCGTATCACTCGTACGAGCACATTTACCTCTTTTGGAACCATTCACAAAGGCTTGGATATATCGATAAAGAATGGGGATCTAGCCGTTAGGGAGTCTTGGACCAGGAATCGACTGCAGCGCATCAGAGTGAAGATTGATATCGATTCTCAAGAGCCAAAGAGCAGAAGAAAAAGCCTCGTAGTCTTGGAGGGCAACCTGAAAAAGGTTCTCGGCCAATGCCTCGAATTGGGCGACTCTACGGGTGCGAGTCAAGCATCATCGGAAATCGCCAGCTTCACGGTCTTGGTAGGCACCGAGGTCATCGAAATACGCGATGGCAAGAACATTCATTTGGACCGCGTGCCAAAGATTTCCGTGAAAGACCCAGAGGCAAGCTGGAAAGTCGCCTCCATTCTTGTTCATCTATCCCGCCTCAGCAATCTGAGGGACCATCACGGATCCGTGGTTCCAGAAAGCTTGGAATCAGTCAGGTTCACTTTCGAACCTTTCGACAGGAAGAAGGATGAGATTCTGGATAAAAACACCACTGGCTTATACAAAGCACGGGACGGTCAAGAAATTCGACTCCGATTCAGGAATGTTTCAGCGTCCCAAAATATCCATCTCGCCATATTCTCCTTCAATGCCACATGGGGAGTCGAGAAATTTTGGCCCGCAGACGGTCAGCCAATGCAACTTGTCCCGCCGTACGAAAGGGACAGTAGAGCAGCAAAGAAACAAGAGGTGTGCCGCTCACTAAAAGTGAGCATCCCGCCGAAAGCCAAGCCAGAGGACTCAAACAAGGTAGTGGATCTCTACAGAGCCTACATCTACCAAGGGGAGCTCCCAACATCATGGGATGAGATATGCTTGCTGGACTTACCGAGCAATGCATCTGAGATCACTAAGCTGGGATCGGAGCCGCTGAAACCTTCACTCAAAAAGTTCAAAAAACATGAACGTGGCCACGAGACTCGAAATGGCAAGGCCCTTGACGATTCTGAATCAGAGAGCGATGAAGAAGTTGATCGCCATTGGTGGGTCTTAGATTTCCGAATTCAAGTAGGCGCTTAGCTGGGAAACTGCTGTTGATGGACTGCATGTTTGATGGAAGTAGACGCACATGAGGTGTTCTTTCGATATCGTTGTTCGCTTCCAAATTCGTAATAAACTTTTTGAACGATCAAATCGTAACTTCCATCTTGTTAGATCCAATCCCTCGTGTTCAGAAACTGTTTGTGAATTCCATGTCACGACTCACGTAGTACTAAAGAAAAGTGTCGACCTCGTGGCGGAGAGGAGAGTTCATTACTTGTGCAAGGACAAGATATCCCACCGACTATCTAAATGCTTACAGATTACTCATGATGAGGTAGGACTACCTCTGACATCAAGCTGCGTTATCCATTTTGCCGAACATGTAGCATGCTGGCTCCTCAAAAAACCAAAGAAAAGGTGATTATGGAGCCTTCCATCTTATTTCAATTTATGCTGCTTCACACATCATCAATGCCCTCATTCTATCTAGTCATCCTTTTGCTACCTCAGAATGGAGAATTCCGATTCTCGCATGCGACAACGGATTCCCCGCGTTGGATTCGACATCAAAAACCTCGCACCCATGTTCATTGTCATCCTCTGAAATGTCGACCTCAAAGTACGATCTATCGTCTGTGTCGCTGCCACGGCCGCCATGGATCGGTTTCCACTCGGTTTTCGGGTTCAACGTGACAGCCAAATCTTTTTTCTTCAGCCCGATTTTTACTTTGCGGTATGATATGGCAAAAATCCTCTCTCCTGGACTGTCCATTATGCTGTGATTCTCTGTGATGGATTTATGGCCTGCGCTGAATGACAAGTCTGTGGAGCCGGTAGCATCACCTGCTAGGGAACCGACTGGAAGAGTGGAATTCGCTCCAATACCGGAGGACTTGTGCTCGCCGTGGATAGATTTGGCATTGGTGAATGTTCGGATGCCGGTGATAAAGCGAGGCGAAGCCTTTGTCATGTGGCACAATTCAAGCCATTCTTTCATTTTAGGGCCCATCTGAGCATCTGTCATGATGGTCAAGAAAAGACTCGCGGGCTTCTTCAGAGAATAAATTTTCCCAGCCTTTGCGGTGATGTAGACTTTCTCTCCGACCTGGCGTCGAGTGAACGCGCCTACGAAGCGCGTGACCAGGATTTTGAAGAAAGTCTCGGACGAGGTGTTCATGTCACCTTCGAAATTATCGTCCGGCTGAACGAAGAAATCGCTTTCTTCAATAGTATAAGGGCATTCCGCATCCTCGTGGGGTTGACTAATGTCGGGCACGAAGCTTGCCAGGTTGATTTGACCGAGGATGAACGGAGACCTTGTCAGGACGAAGGTAGAGGACATGATGATCTCTGGTGTAGGGCACCTCTGCTGCACTCTGAACGACACGAGAAAAGAGCAATCAGAAGAAAACTTGGGTAGCAACGGTTCAAGAAATGCCGATAGGGACTGGAGGTGACGTATATCTATGTACTCGTTTCTCGATGGTGGCCCCATGCTCAACTGTTACCCAGCATATGAGGTGTCGGAAACTCTGCGCTGTTCATCAATGATAGGCCAGCGGCACCGTGATTCATTCTCCTTCCCGCGTTGCATCAAGCTGCATAAGCCAATAACCAATAGATCTTTTTCTCACTGCGGCGCCGTGGCTCGGGCCACGCAAGCTAGTCTTACAAATGTACCTTGGTGATTTCAATTTATTGATTGGAAAATGGTGTAGCACTCACCTAATATGATACATGGAAGAAGAGCCGCACTCGGCTCGGGCCACTTGACCTAATGTCTAGTAGATCACGTCTCTCCTTTGGATGAAAATAGACCTGAATCTTGAACTATTCGGCTCCACTGGGTTCAAACATGACCTGCAAGAGCATGCTCGAGACAATTTGTTCGTGATGAGACGACCAGTACTTTCTTGCTTCACCTGGTTTATACATCATTCTATCCACACGAAAGACTATGACTGTAGAAGAATGTCCTAGATACCGACATGGATGAAAGGCCCCCAGTTCAAGACGCTATCCTGTTCCTGACAATTCAGTCTATATTCCTTGACAGCCTCATGGAGCGCATTCGCGACATCCATCCGGCTGTCTCCTCCATCGGGGCCTGCGAGCTTTCCAAGCTTTTCGTAAAACCTCTTTGCGACCTCCCCAGCTGCAGCGTCATCGGCTCCCCACATCGTTCCAACAACGTGCTGGAAGCCCAACGCCTGAAAAGAGTTGGCAAGGTGAATGGCCTCCCCAGCGAGACTGCCATCGGTCTGTTCCGCCGTCGAACAGGCAGACAGGTACACCACGGAGCCTTCCTTGAGCTCGACGGCGTCAAGGTCGGCTATCGTCAAGTCGGCGCGTTTTCCGTCCTTTACGAGCAGGAGCCCGCTTTTGTTCGGATCGTTACCGATCGACGCGCCATGGCATGCAAAGTGTACGAAGGAGCAATCCGTTATCTTTTCGAGCACAGTGTTCGGGTCTGGGTGAGCCAGGTGATGCATCTTGCCATCGGGAAAAACCGATTTGATTGCTTCTTCCTCGTATGCGGTATTGAGGTTGTGATGCGGAGGCGGGTTGGTTGACATGGTGACAAGTAACATGCCCTGCCTTTTGAACGAAGCAGAGCGCCTTTCGCGGGCGAACTTGAGAGCCTTGAAAGAAGAGATATACGATGACCTCATCCGGCTTTTCGCACTTTCATCTGGGCCACTGGCATGGGGTCCCGCCGCATGGAACGGCGCCCTTCCAGCTAACCCACTCGTAATCCACCACAGACGTCCCGAGGACGTGAGCTCTGTGACATCCAGTATTGGACGCACTGCAACGTCCCACAACCATTCGAGAGCAGCGTCAGTTGAGGTTTTCTCCAAGTCTGAAGGCTCGGGTATCGGCACCGCATTCCTTCGAGCTGCGTTCCCCAGCCTGCTGAATATCGACACGCGTTCTTGCAAAGCCTGATGCGTTAACTTTTCGAGCGGTAGGGATTTGATGCAGTCTTTTGTAACAATGAATGCGTCGCTGCGGAGCTTTGACACGTTGATTGTGACGACCGGACCCTCTGCTGCAAGATTCATCACTTGTTCGGCATCTAGGGGTAGCTGGAACTGCTCAAACCCTCTTAGACGCCTGATTTCGTCTTCCTTGCGTCCCATTTCTCCAAGCAGAGATTTCTGGAGCGTGCTGGCAGTATTGTAATTGCCTCCAGTCTTCAGCTGGCGTGTCGCTTGAACGAGTTTGGTCCTTATGTTGACGTAGGCACTTGCTACGTCTGGGTGCTGCCTCTCCAGTTCCGATGTGTCCGCTCTAGAACTCATCGTCAGGCCAGCTATGACGCAGTTCGCAGACTCCAGAGACTTCAACGCTTCGAAGGGACGCCCAAGAGCTAGAGAGGTAGATGCTGCATAGCTTCCGAGACCGGGTATGTCACGTAATGTCTGTTGGAGGTCTTCTGCGGACGCTGCCTGGAGATTGCTGTTGGTCAAAAGCCCAATGGCATCCTGGAAAAGCTTGTTGGCCTCGTCGAGCTCTTTTTCATCGTAGTGATTGAGACCCGCCTGAAGCGCTGACGGAATTCGGATGGATAGCGTCGCGGTGACCGTCTTCGCCGCCTTGTTCAACATTTCATTAGCACGCCGAAGTACTTCGGGGTCTTTGAGAACAAGATATTTGGAGATGAGCATCAAGGCGAGATTCTTGCGCCTTTCTCCTATGTTTCTATCGTCGTCTTTGGTTTCATTGACGGCTCTCTCTCCAAGGTCGATGGCCGTATCTAGGAGCTGGAGACTTCTAAGCTCTGGCATGGTTTCTCGAAGTATGCTGTACTTGATCTCCCACAAGTGTGATAGATTAGAAAGTAAGGTCGGGTCGTCGATTGAATGGCCCGTGTTCAACTCGAGGGCACGGTTCAAAATTTCGATGCCCTCATCCGCCTGTTCGGCATCCTGCGACATCTTGGCCTTTGTCCCCATCCACGAAGAGATCATAGAGAGGAACAGAGAACTGTGTTCCACGTGGGGACGGTTTTCTTCGAAAGGACGCATGATAGAAAGTGCTTCGCGACCGGCCTTCAGCGCCTCGTCAAGAGCTTCCATCGATAAGGGTGTATTCGTTTCGTAATACCTCTGGCTCTTCATTTCGAGTAACGAGCCATGGTTACATAGGTGGCCGGCACGCTGGCCATCGCTGTATGGACCACTATTTAGCGCGATCTTGAGCAGATTCGAGATTCTCAGCGCTTCTTCTAGGCTGTTGAGGTGACGGGTGACCCGAAAGTGTGCAATTAGCGCCAAAAAAGTACAGTGATATTCTTCCTTGCCCTCGGCTTCCTTTTCGAGTCTCTGGGTCGATTCGTAGCCGACTTTGATGGCCCGTTCAAGATGCCCCATGGATCCTGTGCACTCGAATCGGTGTGACAAGAGGGTTGAGAGGCACGTGAGTCTTTTAGATTCACGAGAAGAAGGCATCGTATCGCCAGGATCACCCTCTTGCTCCATAAAGTCGATTGCTTCGTCGAGGCTTTGCGCGGTGCGACCACGAGCTCCCTTTTGATACACCATTTCGAGAAGGTTGGAATATACCGAGTTCCAAGCAGGCTCTCCACTGTTGAGGCATTTCAACGCAAGCTTTCCGTTTTCAATAGCATCGTCAATGTCTTCGACGTTGTGCGAGTGCCGGAACATTTCCGAGAGTGAAGCCGCAAGATTGCCCAACACTCGCCCGCTGATGGTGTTATGCGGTGTCAAAGCTCGCGCAGCAGCCCGGCCCGCTCGCACAGCTTCGGCGACATCATTTGGGTTTTTGAAATCCAGCCATCTCTTGAGATAAAATTCACATTGCTCGTTCAATTTGGTCGCTTTTTCCTGGTGGCTTGGGTTGGCATCGTTCAGTTCGGCATTATTTCCAAATACACCATCTCGAGGCCCGTCGATGGAGGAGTAGCTGTCGATAGGTTGATAGTTAGACTGAGCAGAGTTGGACATTTCTGGTGTCTCAGAAATAGTAGCTAGTATGAATAATTGGCGGAAGCTTTGAAGTGAAATGAAGCGGTCTGAAATAGCGACCTTGGTAGATGTTGGGTAGGGAGTGTGCCATCGCCAAAACACTACACATCTCTGAGCTATTTATACTTTGCTTCCCAGATAAGCTGATATGTCCTGAATATTGAATGCAGTTTCCCGATCAGCCTCGCTGACTTCTATCTGCTGGTGTCAAGGTACCAATACCTTGGCTAAATCTAGTTGCCTCAGTGTTTTGCCCTCTTAATGGAGATTGACTTAAGCCCCGGGCTGCACGGTATGTTTGGAAAGAGTCGGTGGCTTGCTAGCTGACCGACCTTGTCGATCAAGTGCATCAACAGACATGATTTTGACCAGTGGTAATCATTGTTCGAATCTTAGGCACTTGCCCGACGGACATCCCCACTTCTTCAATCCATTGAAGGTCTTGAATAAGCCCGTGGCTTGCCAGCTGAACTGCGTTCTGTTAAAACGTGTCTTGGAAGCCATCGATGTGGCCAGTAGGAAGTTATTATAAAATCCCGCAAAGTTGGCTTCAAGGTATTACTCCTTTGCTGAGGGAGTCACTGCCAGTCTCAAACGGTTTGGTGGCTTGCCAGCCGACCTACGCGCTGCAATGATTCCCTGAGGTAGGAATATTCAGATAAATCATCCTTATCTACGGAGTAAGCAGTCACCGGATGCATCTTTGTTATCTGCTGAGAGGTCACTGCCGGTCGTGGATAAACCAGTGGCTTACTGGCCGAAATGCGGGTTGTACTCCATTTGCGAGCTGAAGCTCTGTGTCTTTAGGGAGGTTGGTTTTGGCAGCTTCAGTGAGGGGCAACTTAAGATCCTGTGTAGCACCCAAATTGGTCGGCCTTGTGTCCATATCTTAGTGAGACCTTGTTGTCGGCGTAACAATACGCAATTTTTGAGGCTTAAAGTGTGTCCTTGCTGTTAGGTTGCAGCGTCAATCACAGAGCCTCGAGGGCCGCTACACTACTTGATGTCACAGAATGATCTGGAACATTTATCACTCGACTGCCTTCGCCAGAGATCTTCAACACTTCAATACTGGCGAAAATTTCCTTTATAACATCGAGATCGGCGCCTTGAATGCTATGGTCTCTATCTCAAATCTGACCAGTTTGATGCAAGTTTTCTCTTTTCAAAGTCTAACTGATTTTTTTGCGGAGTCCGAATGCTTAATGACAGGCCACAAATCACAGTTTTCTATGGAATTGTCGACAACACATTTCACGTCAACAGAGAGTGGAGAGTTTATGTTTAAGCATATTAGTCAAGATCCTGTCAATTTTGTTGGCCGTGCCTCTTTCATGCTCTGCACTTCTTAATATTCAAATGCGCTCTTTGTGTCTTGGGTCATTCGTAATTTTATATGCCACTGAACCCAGTTGATACCTCATCACGGCACAGACCAAGGACTACCGTGGATAGCGACCTGGAAGACTGGAAAAAAGATTTTGCAAGTCTTCCAAATCAGTCAGGCCTCCTACCAGCATGAAGACAGCTAAACGAAGGCTTTCAAGGCTCAAGGCTTGTCATCACTTGTTTATCTGCTTGAACTGCAGACTGATGTGTAGGCACGTGTAGTCCTCATGCTCGATTTGAGAACTCTTAAAAAGGACGCCGAAATAGAAATGCGTATGACGGTATGCCGTGCATAAATAACTCCTATAGAAATCATTTATTGAAAGCAGGGTGATATCAAGGGTGTTAATGTGCCACAAACTCCAGTACCCATGGCCGAAATTATCTACATATGCTGCTTGTCCGATGTAGCCACCTTCACCCACCGTGGGGCGGTAATCCCAACTGAATTCTTTTCCTTTAGACTGTGAGAACCATTCCACTGAAGACTGACGCCATGATTTTATGGGGAGTTGTGTCTCTCATTCGTGGTGAGTTATATGAGGAGTCCAGCCATTGATGGATGACATGGGCAGTCATGGCTAAGCAGATCGTCACCTCAATTCGCGCAGCCGTTCTCAATACAAATGGTGGACAACTTCACCATTTGGGTTCAGATGTTCGAGAGAAAGGACTTGCGTACTTGATCAGACACAATGTAGATGAACAGTTTGAATAGTACATTGGTATGCGCTTTTCCGACGCTTGCTATGCTGACCGAAGGCGAATATGCGCTCTATGAGAAGCATATGGAATACAAAGAAGACCATAGAAGAAGAAAAAGGAAACGTCCTCTACATGACGTGGCAAATTTGCATCCCATATTAGATGACAAATGCAGCCAACGCCGCCGCAGCAATCACAAACAATCCGCCAGACGTCAGCTTGCCGGCACCGGCCAGGACGGGACCAGTGGTGGTGGCCGGGCATGCAGCGCCTACACAAGGGGAGGTAGACCCGGTTCCGACAGGGATCTCAGCGGTAGTCAGGGTGCCATTGTAAGGGGACGACGGTGCGAGAATCAAGGTCGTGGGCATTGGGGGCAGGCCGGTGGCGGTGCCGGAGGCGGCGGGGGTCTCGAAGACGGGCTTCTCGGCAGAGGCGGTGTTGGAGGCGGCGGGGACACCGACGGTCGGGACACCGGCGCCTAGTGGCGTTGAAGCACCGGAGGTAGCAGGGACGGGCTCATCAGAGACGGCGGGGGTGGGGTTCTCGGCGCCGGGGGCGACGGGGGTCACGAGCTTGGGGACTGTGGTGGAGATGAGCTGGCTCGTGACGATGGTGGACGTTCTAGCAGGGCAGTTTGTCACCTCTGCGGCGCAGGAGGTGATGGTTACGACGTTGGTCTTGTACGTGGTCAAGACGGTGGGTACGTCGGTGGTAACGGGGACAGGCTTCTGGCCCTCGGTGGTGACGGGGGCGGCGGGCGGCTGTCCTCCCTCGGTGGTGGGCTTGGGGATGACGGCGCTGGTGATGACGGTGGAGGTTCTCGCGGGGCAGTTTGTCACCTCGGGAGCGCAAGAGGTGATGGTGACGATGTTGGTGAGGTAGGTGGTGATCTGCTCGACGGGGACCTGGCCTGTGACGACGGGCTTCGCGGACTCGGCGGCGGTGGGGATGGCGGGAACGCCGGGGATTGTGGTGGGGATGACCTTGCTAGTGACAATGGTCGTCTCTCTGGCGGGGCAGTTGGTCACCTCGGGGGCGCAGGAGGTAATTGTGACGACGTGGGTCTCGTAGGTTGTGATGGCGGTGGTGATGTCGGCGACGGGCTCCTGGGAGCTGACGGTGATGGGAGCATTGCCGCCGGCGGGCTTCGAGGGGGTGTAGCTCTCTACGGGAACGGCCAAGGTCGTCGGTATGACGGCCTGGCTGGTGACGGTGGTCTCTCTGGCGGGACAGTTGGTGATCTCGGGGGCACAGGACGTGATGGTGTGGACCTCGGTCTTGATTACGGTCAATTGGGTAGGGACGTCGACGACGGGGCAGATGGTGGTGGTGACGGGGACGATCTCGGTGACGACCTGGGGGGTCTCGCGGGCCGGGCAGTTGGTGACTTCGGGAGCGCAAGAGGTGATGGTCTTGATGTTGGTAGCGTAGACGGTGGAGGTCGCCAGGCGGGTGGGCAAGCTCGTGGGCAGGCTCGTGGGCAGGCTCTCGACGGCGGGAATCGTCGCAACGGGCTTCTCGGAGGCCACGGCGCTGGACACAGCGGAACTGACCGCAGAGGGACTGACGACAGCAGTCTGAACGACAGAGGAGCTGACGACAGCGGAACTGACCACAGAGGAACTGACCACAGCGGTCTGAACGATAGAGGTAGGGGCGACAGTCGAAGCCGCAACCTGGCTGGAGATGACGGAAGCAGTCGCGTTACCGTCCTTGAGGTTGTAGATCTTGATCGAGCTGATCTTGAAGAAGACGTCGGCAAAGGCGGCCGGGTTGGCGGCAACCCACTCCTTGCAGGTGAGACCAGTCTTTGCCGCACAAGTCTGGGTCCAGATGCCGTCGTTGCCCGCCACGCCGCAAAAGTCAATGTTGGCCACGAGCTTCTGCTCTTCAAACAGCTTGTCGGCCGCGCAGGTGCTGGTGGTGAAGCTGGGCGTGCCCCAGGTGTCCGGGTTCGGGCTGGCGCTCGCAATGTCGGCGGGGACGTTGGCGTGGGTGAAGCCCCAGACGCGGACGGCGGTGTCGGTCCACTGCATGGCGTACACCCCTCCCTCGGCCGAGCCGAAGGGGGCGGCGGCGTCGAGGCCGGCGCAGCCCTCGTTGTCGGACTGGCCCGCGGCGTAGTTTGCGCAGTTGGGCTTGCTGATGGTGCCGGTCATGTTTGTGCCGTCGATACGGCACTCAGCGAGGGTGCCGTCGGTGTGAAGGACGACCTTGTTCACGTTGTCCTCGTTCCAGGTCTCGACGATGTCGATTTCGCCGGCGGCGGGCCAGGGGTTGCCGACGGTCCAGCTGTGGATATCTTATAAGCATGTCGCATATGGTATGTATGTGGGTGATTTGATGCAAAGCAACTTACACCGCAGGCCATGCACCGCAGACGGGTTTGGGAAGGTGAGAAAAGTTGATGACGAAAAGACCCTGGCCATACTTGGCCGTACTCTCGATTCTTACACTGCTTCTGCCGATACCAGCGGCATCGAGCTTAGTTGTAGAGTCGACACCGAGGTAAAGGTCACCATCGACGGTCTTCACGAGACCCAAGCTCTGAGCCTCCTCTGCCGACTTGTAGCTAACATATCCACCAGTGGGGTCAACATCGTTGTAGTTTCCGGTCGAGTGGTCACTCTAGTGAAAGAAACATGGTCAGCCGGCTTCTCACCAGATACTTGTGTTGTGCCCTTCGACTTGAAATATACCGTAAAGAAGCCAAACTTCTCAAGAAAGTTGGTCGAGTCGTAGCTGTCTGCCAACTGGTAGGTCTGTTGGGCAGTGACGGAAGACGTGAGGAGGAGGGCGGAAGAGAGCGTGGAGAAAAGCGAAGGCGCCATTATGGGCTAAAGTTCGATAAAACAAACAGAAAACGAAGTCGAAAAGTTACTAAAACACAACCACTGAAACTAAGGTAGAAAAATAAAATACGTTCAAGAAACGACAGAAATGGCGCTTCAAAGCAGAGTGAGTGAACGGAATGAAGGATCTCAAAGGCTTGTTTTAACAAAAGAGTGACTTAAAGAGACCAGAAAAGGAATCTTGAAAAAAGGTGTGAGAGAGGGCCTAGATGCGCAGGGCGCCTGCTCCCATGGGGTTATCTAACAGTCTTATACCGAGCTGAAAAGACGGTCGACCCAGATTCTCTCCTGGCCATTCGTTTCACCCGCGGAGCTATGGGAGGAAGTGCTTCAGGGGGTCTACAGCCTACCTGCTTCTCCAGCAATCTCATTCTCATTGGATCTCCGCGTCCCGACGAAGTCCTAGTGAGCAGGCTCGGGAACGGTGCCTCGTTCAGGGGCTCTGGACGGAGAACGAACCAGAACATCCATAGCCCGCTCCTGTACTCGACCCCCTTGACAGAGTCTACCGGTTCTGGGAATATCTCAAGGGTTCTTGTGCCTTGTCTAGTCGCAGACGTAGGCAGTGGTGGTTCCACCTCCTCGCATTCCCATGCCTCTATGCCACTTGTGCATTGACATATGCGCCTGTGAGTGGGAACAAGAACATGTTTCCTGCAGGCCCAGAAACCTCAAACACCAGAATGCATGCACTAAGTCCACCTTCGACCATGGGACGCCAGGAACGGCACGGCGGTTGGCTGGCGGCTCAGGCAAAGTCCGCGCAAAAGGTGGTCGTCCCGAGGCCAATGAAGTGGAGGGCGCATGTAAGCCCACCCCTGCTCGCCATCCAGGAACGGGCCCTTGATCAGAACTGAGTGGACTCGAGTGGGCTGCAACGGGGGCCTGCTGGTGGTCTGGGTGGATGTCGTGAACGTGGTGTGTTGTTTTTCTTTGGACTGACGGGCAGGCAGGATCCGCTGTTCCCCTTTTTTTTTCACCATTGAACATTCGAGCCACTGTCCCGCGCTAGGCAGGGGTTGTCTCACTCAAGCCGCCGAGATCTTGATGGCGCTGGTCTCTCTTGGGGGCGGGATTGGCAAAGATCTTCTGCACCGTTGCATCGGATCCTCTAGAGCAGCGGCGGCTTTCTTCAAGTTCTTCCTTTTTGATACAAATATCTTGCTATCCATCACTTGTCCTCAATGCCACATGTATTCTTTCAGTTACGTTACACCAGAGCGACGGATCATGAATAAATTTTCCTTTGGTCCCCTCAACACTTGGCCATGGGGCGCCTTAAACCCGTCGAATTGCCGTACTTACCACATTCCCATATCCGTTCACACACACCTCTCGGGATTGGAGGGCCCCAAAAAAACAACGTGTCGCTTTGACTACCACCTATTCCCGCTCAGGGGCTGAGCCTCCCGCTTCGGAAGTCAACGACCAATCGAGACATTCACAGGGCTGGTTTCCGCGGCGTAGTGGCGGCCGTCGTATTCGAATCTGTATTAGCGAAGGAGTTGCCCCGGTGGAGTTATCAACAGAAGGGGAGGGAAAAAAAAAAAAAAAAAAGCGGCACAGTTGTTGCATGTGGGTTCCCAATCTTTTGCTGCCCACCTAGGTCCTCATGTTCGGAGCATTCCACAGGGCGAAGCTGCACAAAGACATCAAATGCAATGGAAACACCCGACAGAACTGTTGGGACAGGTCCGATTGGAGAACCTTTTGTAGGTATTCCGATTTTGTAGTTGTCATTTCTTTCCAACATTGGATGACAGCCCTCGCTTGAGCCTTGTTTTCTCCGCTTTTGTCTCGGCTGCGTGCCCCTTACAGTCTGGTCCCCTCCTCTTTCAGGCTTCAGCTTTGGCTCGCAATATAAAGACGACATGATATCAAGGAATATTTTCCGATCCCCTGGGCCCGCGTACTAAATATGGCTTCCTTTCATCTCCTTCAACTTGGGTGACCGTCTTTCTTATTGGAATCGGTAGCGTCTGGCACCTGGAGGTCGATAATAGACTGACGCCTCAATGGCCCGGGACCAGACCTTGTATTGAAGGTCATCAAGATAGAAATAGGAACTCAAACATCAATATCTTTATTCGTGTAATTATTTGGTCCTTAAAGTAGGGCTCTTTTTCTCTCCCAAGGGCGCAATGTACCATCTAGTATCACCATACTGAAAAGAGGCAATTCAAGGTGGTTGCACACAATTATGCAGGTCAAACCATGGCCCCGGGACCCAGTTTACCATCCGTCTTGTTGGTAATGAGTGTTGTCAGCCGTGCTGAGTTGGCGATAGTTATCCACTCAGATGGTCCCATCCACTGATGAACACTCGCTACCGATCACGCTAAACTCCCACATGTCTGGGCGAGGTCTGTTCATCCATCGAGATGGCTCTTTAGCCTAGAGGTCCATCAGCATCCCGCGTCGATAATCTAGTGTGCCAGTAGACGTAACCTGCCTGCTGTGTCTGCATTGATCCATCTACTGAACGGCACATATAAGCCGCAGGGCCCGGTGGAGTCTGTCTCTCGCCTAGATCCCCTTGTAACGGCACTGCTTCGGAGGTGCCACCGTTCGGGAGATGATCGGCTCTTGCCTTGATTTCAGCTGCTTTTGACGTTGTATTTTCAAGTCTACACGTTGCGACATGGGTTTACTCTCATCCAAGGCAATGGCATGAATGGACAGACTTGCATGGCCATTCGGCCGTTCGAGTTCAAGGCTTTTTGCAGCATCAGTTCAGGAGCACAAATCGTTGTGCAATCGTGTTTTGACTACCTCTCCTCGCGATGCGTATATTAAGTATTCAAATGTCTCTTGTTTAGCAAATATGGCGTTGATGAAAGGTTCGCAACATGTAATCCCAAAGGTAACATAGTTGGTCTTTCAATTGCTCCGGCCAGATTAAAGATTCCGTCATTCTTAAGCGGGACTGATCTCAAGCATGTAATGAGTTGCCTAATCCGGTCACTGTGTAAGTGAAAGAAGGATTCTGTCGATTCCTTCCCTGCGTCGATATGCACATGAGCAAATATCGATACCACCAACTGAAAGTTCTTCGTTCCCGACGCGGTCAAAGTGGCCTCCAAGGGTGAACAAAACGATGGAATGAACAGGCCCAAATCGATCAAAGTATGCGAATATCTTCTTAGTTGTCTCTGCCTTGGTCTGCAAAAGTCGCCATGATATCAAACTAGGGGTGACTCGTCCCATGGAATATTTGAACCCCACCGCGCTATGCGCTGCACGATCGCCGACGTGGAACGCCGTGTATTAGTGGTTCGTCATCGCGGACGTCGGCGGTGTCACTATCGGGTTGCATGCGATGCGAGGCGGAATACGCAGGCCTTTCATTGATAGCGACTGCTTCTCCTTTCGTTTTGATAGAATAGACACTCAAAGCTTGTCACAAAAGCGACGCCGTGAATTGCCGACCAGAAATTAACGCCTAATACACCCTTTTCCTGTCACAATGCTCAAATGTAATCGTCAGACTTGTCGTTCTTCATTTCGTCTCATCATACCAGATGAAGCGCGGTGCTAGTTCTGACAGATGCCATCCAAACTTTTCGTCCAGTGTCTAGGACTTTGTCCCAGCTCTAATTCAAAAGCCCTGCCCTTAATCCACCAAGAAACCCCCAAACCAGTCTTTTCCCCATAGTAGATGAGAGAAGAGGGAGTCATTCAAGCCTTTTGTGAACACAGCAAATTCCGTCCGCTTCCCACGCCCCGACAACTCACATTCAATCTGATGTAACTGTAATATTTCTTGCATGATCGACCCATCTTTCAACTTTGCCGGATAAGCATTCGTAGCCAATGCAAAACCCATCCATCCCGGAGCATCTTGGCGACATTACCAAAATGTCCTGAACCACGAAAAAAGAAAAGAGACCCACACTTTTTCGGTGGACGTTGCCGTAGAGTATGCGCGCGGCTCTGCAGACGCCATTTAGAGTTCACGCTCGCAGCGGAAAGCATCGACAGTTAATATAGACAATTAATTAACCACTAAATTTGGCACCAGAGGCTTCTTTGATGGATCGCCGGCCGGGATCTTTCTACACCAAGCTTAGTTTGAGGAGCGAGACAAAGAGGGCAAAAGGAAGAAAAACAAAAAAGTGACAGGACTGAGATCTGCGCTGCGAGTCATTCCCATTTTATCATTTCCCATCTTTTACCGACAAAGTCTAAGTATCTGTTCATCTGCCTCCTCCTAATGAACCAAGACACTGACCATCTCTGAAAAAACCGAATCTCTCCATCTACGGATTATGCATGCCCGAGCCCCCGCCAAGCTTCAGAAGCCCTACGCAAAAATATGTTCATCGCCGCGCCGGGGATCAACCAAACGGCTCCGACCTGCCTTTCCCGTTGATTCATCTTGTCCATACCATCGGCCGAGTGAAGTTGAGTCAGTCCAGTCCGCACCGCAACCTGAGGGACGGGGGAATGTAGAAAAGCGTCTTAGTCTTGGACGCACACGGGTATCATTCTGCTTCCCGGGAAAACCCAACATCGAAGTGCAGTCTACTACCTTACAACGCCAAAATCCAACATTCACCAAAGCCAAGCCCTCCTCACCTCAACAAGTGCTCTGATGATACTTAACTACTCTCATCCCTTGTCCACGCTCCCGACTCACCAATCTTAGGCCACCTACTTCAGGTCTTCGCAGGCAGGGTAATGCACGTTCCCGAAATCTTGGCTCTTAACGGATCTAGCCGGCTTGTAGAGGACCAGGTCGCGGGTGGTTGCCTCTCCCAGTCGTTCCGAAGAGGCTCTCGCTTAATCCGTGACTCTGTAATCTAGTCTTGGCTACCACTCTATGCGACAGCAACAAGAAGAAAAAGGCCAGACTGACAAATTCCCGATACCGTCGTCGACTGTCTCGTTGGGTCACGGGCGATGTGTTCATTATCCCAAAATCACGTACAAGTGTGAGTGCATCAGATATCTCTTCTTGGGTATATTCACGTGAGCTACAACAACCTGTATCCTCGCCACCCCCCTTGGCTTTCCCTCCACACCGGCGGCACTAACCCCACGTCCCGCCGCCACCACCGCCACGACCACCCTTCCTCTGCGCACTAAGCCTCCAATCATCCTCGCCAGCATACTTGTTATGCAAAGGCTGGATCCTCTCCGCCTGCTTCCTCTTGGACAACCGATCCGTCGGCGCAACCTTGAAAAACGTCGGCGCCGCGTCCACGAGCCACTTGGGCTCGATGCTCGTCGTGCAGTGCATGTACTCCTTGGTCGTCAGCACGAGCGTGTGATAAATAACCCACTCGGCCTGCTTCCCAAACAGCGCCGAGCTCGGGTGCAGGTACACCGGCGTCCCCTCAATGAGCGTCTTGTACCCTTCCTGCGGATCTTTCCGCGCCGCGTTGCGGAAGAAGCCCGAACACAAGGCCTGCCGCACAATCTGCGTGTGCCGCCCGCAGCTGACGACGGGGTGCCGGTACCGGTCCATGATCTTGACTAGCTGGTCGTGCACGTCCTTGGCCCGCTTCATCGACCGCGCCTGGATGAAGTTTTCAAAACACCACGGGCTCGAGTAGCTGCTCTGCTTCCACGAGTTGTAGACGTTGAGGAGCGTGAGGTGGTCGCCGTGCGGGTCGTGGAATTTGGCCTTTTTCTGGTCCGCCTGCGACTGCTTCTCCTTGGGGCGGTAAAATACGTTGGGGAGGTTGAGCATGGCGACGATGATGAGCATCTCGGCCGAGCACTTCATGTCGACCGAGATGATGAGCACTTTGGCCAGAGACGGTTCCATGGGGAAGTCTGCCATCTTTCGTCCCAGACGCGTCAGCAGGCCCTCGTCGTCTAGTGCGCTGAGTGCGTATAGCTCCTCCAGCGCCGTGAGCATCGTGTTGATCGGCGGAGGGTCCATAAAGTCAAAGTGCAAAAGGTCGTTGATGCCCATGGCCTTGAGCATGAGAATAACGTGTGACAAGTTCTGTCTCTGAATCTCCGGAATGGTAGTAGGCAACATCTCGGACTGGTATGCCGCTTCGGTGTACAGGCGGAAACACTTTCCGGGCCCCGTACGACCGGCACGTCCAGCACGCTGATTTGCTTGGGCCTGCGAGATCGGGGTGACGACTAAAGAGTCCATGCCCAATTTGGGATCGTAGGCATTCTGTTTGACGAAACCGGGGTCTACGACAAAGTAGATGTTATCGATTGTGATGGAGGTTTCGGCAATGTTGGTTGCAATAACTACCTTTCGGCAGCCCGGGGGTGCGGGATCGAAAATGCGACTCTGCATCTCGTTGGGAAGTGCAGAGTACACGGGGAGGATGATGAGCTCTGGGACGTTGGGCCCTAATGCTTTCATCCGCTCATACAGAATCTCGGCCGACGTGTCGATTTCTTCCTGGCCCGTCAAGAAAAGCAAAATGTCTCCGGGCGGCTCGGTAAGGTGAATCTGCATGACGGTGACCAGCGCGGCATCGAGGTAATCGGACTCGGGCTCGCGCGAGTACAGGACCTCAACGGGGAACGTGCGACCAGGGATTGTGAAAATGGGACAGCCGTCAAAATATGACGAGAATTTGTCGGCGTCGAGTGTTGCTGATGTGGCAATGACCTTGAGGTCCTTCCGACGTTTCATCGTCTTCTTCAGAAGCGCGAACAGGACATCCGTGGAAATGGTACGCTCGTGGGCCTCGTCGAGCATAATGACCGAGTAACGCCTCAGGTCCGGGTCGACAAGAATCTCACGCTGAAGCATGCCATCTGTCATGTACTTAATCTTGGTCGCCGGACTCGTCTTGTCTTCGAATCGAATCGTGTACCCGACAGCCTCACCCAACGGGGTCCCAACTTCCTCGGCTACACGCTTCGCAACAGACATGGCGGCAACACGTCTGGGCTGTGTGCATCCGATGACGCCGTCGTTGGCGAAGCCATCCTCGGCGAGGTATTGAGTCAGTTGCGTCGTCTTGCCTGAGCCGGTCTCTCCGATAACCACCATGACTTGATGCTCTCTGACAGCGTCCAAAAACTTCCGTCGAAAGGCGAACACGGGCAACGACTCTCGTTGGTCCTTGATGCTCATGTTTGTCCGTTTGCCGAAAGCCTGGTCCTTTGGCGCCACCGCTCGCTTCCACTCCGGAACAGCGTCGGGCTTGTTCTGGGCCATCTGTGACTTGGCGTTCCGCAGGTCGCTGGCGAACTTGCGCTTGTCCGGGTCTGCCATCGGGTCGTTCCACTGCGCAGAGAGATCGACCTTGGAGTCTTCTGCCGCAGCAGCCTCCGCTTCTTGTTGCTTCAGCTCCTTCCTCTCCTTTGCCAACGCGGTACCTGACATGGCAGCTCGATTCATAGAGCCATCCGGTGCTTTGACGACTCGAATAGGCGACAGCTCCAGCGACTGCTTTGTTTGACCAGCCAGGAACGGTGGTTCCTCCTCTCGAACCTCAATGTCAACGTCCTGTTCCAGTTCCAGCTCTCCGTCGCCCGTCAGCGTCGCGTTGTAGTCTTCTTCCAGGTCGGGGTAATCGGAGGCCTTTGCGACACCGGATGCGATCAGCTGGCGAATCTCCCATCTCTCCGGCGACGTCATGCGTTTCTTCTGCCGGCGAGGTTGATGCTGCGGGGGCGGCATCGGTCCATCGTCGAACATATTTCCGTTCCGGCCGCCGCCGCCACCCAGCGCTTGCATGTTTGCGCCCGAGGATATCCTGTCTTCCGGGTATAGGTCCATGCCTGTCTCTTGGTCCACCTCTTTCATCGACAGACCTATCCTGTTTCCCTCGATGTTGACAACCTTGACCTTGACGTCCTGGCCCTTCTCCAGCAGGTCCGACGGGTGGTTGACCCGTTGACCTTCCACCAGCCTGGAAATGTGTACCAAACCATCCACCTTGCCGCGGACGCCGTGGAGGTTCACGAAGGCGCCGAAATCCTTGATACCGGTGACGTGACCGCTGTACACCTTGTGAAGCTGAGGCGCGTCGTCGACTTCGGGCTCGGGAGCCCTCTTGAAACGGCCATCGTCCTCGTCGTCGTAGTTGCGTCTCCTGCTCCTCTGCTTCAGCGAAGGCCCACTGTCGAAATCGTCGTGAGATCGTGATCTGGATCGGTATTTGTCGCGCTTCCTCCGTTCCCTCGATCTCGACCGACCCCTCCGCTTCCGCCGTGTGTCGCGACCGTCGTCTGGACTACGGCTCCGCTTGCGCGAATCTGACTTGTCTTTCCGCGCCTTGCCCTCCAGCCCTTCCAACAGCGCCAGCGTATCGTCAATAGCATCAACTCCGTCACCTATGCTATCGTATGCCACGGGCTTGTCGGGCACCGAGAGGCCTCTGAAGATCTCGTCCTTCTCGGCAGCACTGCGGTGGTGGTGCTCGTCGCTGGTGCCGGCACCGTTGCTGCTCTTCTTCGCCTTCCCCTTCATCTTTGGGTGCATGTTTAGCACCAAGCGATCGACGCTTTCCACCAAACTCGGGGGGAAGTCGGCGCCCATGCCGGCCAGCTTCTTCTTGAAGCCATCGTAGTCTTCGGCGTCGACTCGCTGGGCGATGATGAACTCGGCGAGTGTCTTGTCGGATACGCCCAAGTGGTTCTGCAGTTCGGAGGTGACCTTGGACACGAGTGACAAAAGCTCGAGATTCAAGAGGTCGTCCATGGTGAGCGAGAGTAGTTGACCTGCAAATGAATTCGGGATCGCCGAATTGCGATAGTCGCTGGTTGAGGCCTCAAAAAAGTCTAGGCGGCTGCACGCTTCGCGACGACACATGACAGCACTGACAGGGAAGTATCGGAGAAAGCACTTTCCGTTCCGATACGGCTCCACTAAAGCGCCGCACCAGGAGCCGGCACTCGGTACGTACTGTTCGCAGACATTGAGGCACCTAAAGTAAGGTACGCCAGAAAACTTCCAGAAGCTCTACCAATCGCAAGAGCGCTGATTAAACTTGAGATATCTGTCAATTACATGTATCGTAGCATCAGTTTTTTTTTTTTTTTTTTTTTTGGTTGGTTTTTTTTTATATGTAAAATGATCAAATGGTAAATGTCGGGGGAAAATTACGTGTTGCACTCCCATCACTTTCTCATTCATCTTGGCTCTGTCTCTATCATCGTCTCTATCTCCCTAATCGCCGACCTTGTAGTAGTGAGAATCACATTGATTTACCTTACGACAAAGACAAAAACGCAAAGAACAGGCTAGGCGTATACACCAGGAAAAGCAGGAATATTGACGGCGAGAGATCAACAAGAGACCAGTGTCCTGCATAGGGCCACCCGCACTGTCTTCTTCCCAAGACTGGAGAAGGAATCGCCGGCTGCTCGGTGGTGGAGATCTATAGAACCTAATATGTCACCCCGCCGTCCCCAATATAGAAGCTCCCACACTTTGCATGTGAATCAGGCCGGTCATTGACAACAACTCCGATGAGTAGATCTGGAATAGCATCAATATGTTATGTTTAATCTTGCATGTCATCACCAGTCTCCTTAATGCCTCTTTCAAGAAGCCAACGCTATCAGTTGCGGAAATGGCTCGAGGACACCGCTGTGTCCGAGCATTCGTCACTCCCAATTTCGTTCATTGACATTAATCCACTCTCCCGCATTGGCCGAGCAACCTCACCGTCCTCCAACTGGATGTGGGGTTCCCGTGAAGTTAGGAGATGATGTCGTCCGTGTTTTACCAATGCAGCCGGCCTGCATTGGTTCCATGCAGGTCCCATAGTTGATGCGAGGTTACCTTTCGATTCCCTGCAGTTAGCACGCGGCAGTGATACATTTCAGACTACATTGCGAAGCAAAAGACGCGAGTTATAAGAATAAGGTAATGGTATTGGATGAATTTGCAAGGAACCCCCGACGCCTGGTGTGATGATGATGATGCGTCTCAAGGTCGTTATCATGGATGCAAGCCTGCTGCCCTCCTCAGGAGCGACTTCTAATTCGCACCATAGCCCGCTCGACTGTATTTGGGTATTGTAAAAGTTGGGCAAACCGTGCTCGTCTGTTGCCTGCTGGTAGATGGTCTTTCTTTACCGCACAAATCATGACCTGGAAAAACTTTTTGTGGTCGTGCTGCGGAACCCGAGGTCCGGTAGCCTCTGCGCCCCGGGCGCATTCTATCGAGCTGGCAAATGAGAAAGCCTGAGTCTCACTCTCATTGCTCCATTTCTTCAAAAATCTTGATCAGACTCCGTACGCCCTTAAGCGCATTCTCGTCGGGGCCCTGACCGACGGTCCACTGCGCGTGGGCGAAATCAATGAGCTTCAACGAGTAGATCTTGGGCAGAGCGGGAGCAGGGTCTTTGTCGTCGTCGTCCGAATCGTCCGAATCGTTACCGAGAACGGCGGCATCGATAGTCGTCGCAAGATCTTCGTCGATCAGCTCGATGCCACTATCCACTCGGAGGGTAGTTCTACCAGGCTTCTCGCTCGTCTCAACCTCGGCTTCGAACCTGTCGACGACCGCATTGTTCTGCGCAATGGCTTCCCTAAGTTTTTCACCGTCGCCCTCAAAGACAAACAGCAAGCTGGCCGAGTACATCCTGCTCTCTTCCGAGGCGAGGGCTTGTTCTACATCTCGCAGATCACGGAGGAAAGCCTGGACAACAGCGCGCGCCAGGTCGTCGTCGATGCCGGCGGCCTTGTTGAAGAGGAACTTGCGAAAGTTTTCCACAATGTTTTCGGTGTTGACATGGGTGCGGCCGTAGTCCTTGTCGTAGATCTTGTAGTCTTCATGGTCCAGCTCGGACTTCATGGTGGAACCGCGCCAGACCTTCATGCCGGCGATCCTGAAGCCCAGGGGGCCGTGGGTGGTCTTGCCCGTGATCTCGTCGAATCTTCGCTTTTTCTCCGCAGGGGCATCGTCGGCCCACAGCCTCACGCCCAGCTTTACGTCGAGGAAGTTGGGGGAGGTGAAGCCGAAACCCGAGTTTTCGAGCACCACAGCCTGATCTGTCTTGATCTTTTTTGACTTGTTCTGCACCCACTTTCCGTTCTCTTGGTGCGAATCGGCAGAGGGTTGTCCGGTGACGGACTTTGTGAGTTCCTCCTTGGCCTCGGCTGAGGCAACGGGGCCCGGAACGCCATCTTCGATAGAGCTGAGTTCGGCGGGATCGGTGAGCATCAAAGTGCCGTAGTAAACAGGCATTAATGCGGCGAATTCGGGGTGTTTGTCCTCTTCGTTGGCCGAGTTATAAAAGTCGATCTCTGCCTGTGTGCAGGGCTTGATGAACAGCTCGCCATCGGGATCGCACATGGTTCCTGCACTGACGGTGGCGAACCGACGTTAGAGTCTTTGGTCTTTTTGCGTGGCTTCGCAGCGCAATTCGGTGGGAAAAGGGGGTATAAAGAGCGAGCGACACGAGACAGAACAGCTACTTACTGGCCAGCAACAGTGTGGGTGTAGTCGACTAGTTCAGCGCGAGAAGGAATCCCCCTTTTGACCATCTTGTTGCGCTGAAAAGTGAGGGAAAAACCGAGAGTAGCGGCGGATGTTGAAGTGTGTTTATGGGCGATTCACATGCCCAGGGGATATCCTGGATGTCCCTGGCGCGTCGAAGTCGGGGTAACTGGAAAGTTTTGTAACGGATATGATGGTCGTAGCGCGGTGTGGCGAACAAGTAGGTTTCTGTGCGTGCCTCTTGTTTGTCTCCTTGGCTATCTCTCTTTTGCTCTCAGTAGTCGGGAAACGGCAGTCGGGACGGCTTGGCAAGGGAGGCGAATGAAGGCGCGAGAGTAGTAGATCAACAGTGATGGAGGAAACGAGCCTCCAGCCTCGAGATGATGGGGACGGGGAGAGCTTAAAATGAAGCTGATCTGGTCCGGGGGTGTGGGAGGACGGCGGCAAGAGAACAAGGTTAGATGACAGGAGGGGGAGAGCAAGAAGGAGGCGTAGTCACGAATCCACGATGAATGAGAGCAGCCAGCAGCAGCCAAATTGGTTTGGGCGCGAGAGCGAGATTGAAAATGCCATTCGCGAAGAGGTACGTACCCCGGGCGCTGCGTTGTTGTACATCAAATTCGGAGGAGGTACTTTGAGGTCCACAAGGTAAGGCAAGGTACTTTCAGCAGCACAAGGTACTTTTTCCAGTGGATCGCTACGCCCCATCCCCCTAAAGCCTAAGGGATGCAAGGTTGAATAAGGTACGTATCTACCGAGTAAGGCACCTGGGCGCCTTTTAGAGCGGCGTGTGGGCGGGACAAACATCATTGTTTCCTACCGGCTGTTCTCGAACAGAGACACAACATCGCAACAGGTGCTGGCAGCAGGACAGGCAAGGAGGAGGGAAGAAAAAAGGATTTTGTTTCCGCACAGCGCACAGCGCACAGCGCAGCAGCTACAGGCAGGAATTGGCAGGGGATGGAGAACGACCTGGTGGGACAAGGGACCTGAACAGGAGGCCCCGCTGCGCGCTGTTCCCAGGGACTTCTCCCATCGAAACGACGCTACTTTCTCTTCCGCCCCCTCACCCCCGTGCGGCGTGCCCCTCCATCTCTCAAAAAAGACCCTTGCCGGCCGCTGCGGGAATCCAACGCTGGGAAAAGGTGGCGGGAGCTGCGAATCTACTTAGCCACATCGCCAGTGAATTATTCTTCCTCTTCGTCCTAACCACAATATGTATACATCCACATCCCTCTTCTCAACCGAGTCCGCCTTGTCCAGCCGCTGGCCCTTGTCGCTCCCAATCCCAGGCGCACACGAACCACTGGCATCCCACACTCGAGCCACTCCTTGGGCCAAGGGGCCAACCGCGGTTCCCGCAGTCGGCCGAGTGCCTTACTCAACTTCCCTGTCTCCTCGTCTCTGTTCAACCTTGGCTTCAACAGGGTCTGAATAGGCGCAGCTCGTCTTCCCTTTATTTGCACGACACGGCAAGTCGAGGCTTTGAGCAAAGTCGTCGTCGTCGTCGTTGTCGTCAACAACGTCAATGAGCTAACCCCCACTGCTTGGTAGTAGGGTAACCTGCATACCAAAGGGCAATGCGTCAGCTGGACTGCGGCCTCGCTTACTACGTATCTCTCCGAGTCTGACTCTGGCTGCCAAGAGAAGCTCGCTCTTGGGACCTTTCGTCTCTGAATGACGGTATGACTGTATTTCACGAACAGGCGGCGACATTATACGATACGTCCATCGCGAGTTTCGCCATATCCGAGAATCTGGGCCAGACTGTTGGACAGGTGCATCGCGAAGCCATCCAACACCACCCCAAAACGTTGCATCGCCACACTTGTGAGATCAAAGGAGTATAATCACATAGTATCTGTTTCTGTTCGTGATGCCGCCGGCTGCTCGGGTCATGTCGTGTTGGTTGCTTTGGGTGGTCTCACCGCTACCTCGCCAGCGCACGAGAATTTCCCTCTTGTTCCCCTCTGACACGACCGAATCGTGTCAGCTGGGCTTTCCATGCAGCAAATGGAATATGCAGACCGCCGCCTTGGTCAGTCATCCTCCACTCCTGCGGCGCGCGCCATACGAATGCGACAGGACTGGCCATGCATGGTGAATGATACTGAGTACTCCGCCTCAGTTTCCGCCTCAAAGAAGCGAAAAGCCGCGCTGCAATGCAAGCCATCCTACAATTCCAATGATGTTGTGCCGCGTCCCACGCAGGCTTTCCACCAACCGCCGTTCTTTTTGCGTCGCAAACCCCTGAGGAACCCAAGCTTTGGGAAACAATTGGCTCGCCGTCAGCGTTTGTCTGAAGATCGGCTGCGGTAGGCCTCCGATAACTGGGAATGCTTGAGGTGATTGGGTCGCGTAGATCCTCACAACTGGCAAAGTTTGGATCAGATCCGCCCTCTGTGCACGTCATTAAGGCCATACATGATTTCATGCTTTTCGAATTACCTGTACTATGTCAGTGCAGAACTGAAATCAATAGGAGAGTACGTTTTTTACTATTCTTGCCACTCTCATCCAGTATGCTCTCGATGGTAGTGGTAAGGTGAGGAAGGTTTCGCTGCGATATCGTCTCCTTTCTTTGCTTTGTAAGTCGGAAAGATGGAATCAAAAGCGAATGACAACGGGAAGCACCCTTACCCGCCGTACCTTACTTTTCGGCGGATTATTCAAGACGTCGACAACGTGAATTGATTGCTGATCTCTCCTTCCGTCTGCAACACCCAACCCACTTCTTCTCTCTTCGTCCAAAAAGCAACTAGAGACTCCCTTCCTCTGCTCGTCAACTACCCTTCTTCAACCACATTTCCAATACAGCAACAACCAACATGGCAGGCAAAAAGGCCAGTACAGCGGCCCGCGGCCCGACAGCCATGCACAAGTATCGTGGCACTGGTTTCGAGGGTATTTCTGACTAGGCCACAATCGATTGCGGCTGTGCCATGCTAACATGGACTCTCCCAGAATTCTATGCCGACCCTCCCATGACACCTGCTGAAGCCCAGGACGAGCGCGAGAACATCTACAGCCCGTAAGTGACTTGTCCTCTTTGTCATCCTTTACCATCCTTAGGCGATTACTGACGTGGGCTTACAGAGACCTCACCTTCGCCGAGTAAGACTCTTCTTCCATCCCCATGTGGCCCTCCCCAACTGACGGAAAATAAGTCGCATTCAATCATGTATCCAGCGTTACCGCTCTCGCCGCCGCTTAGGTGCCTCTGACCAGATCTTCAATAAGTACCTTTTCCTCGGCGGCATCGACACCACCCCGCGCATGTTTGGCGGCAACACGGACGCCGATCTGAAGGATATGACGCCGGCAGAGAAGCGAGACGCCACGGCAATCGACATGGTCTACAGCTCCGGTGGCGGCGCTCGCTTTTATAATGATGATGACCCTGACGGATGGGACGTGGACTTTGCCGGTGTAGTCGCCGGCTTCTGCTCCGAGAGCCTCCCTAACACGACGGCCTGGGATTATGCGCAGATGGGTCAAGCCGTTGGCCTACTAGAGAACTTTCTCACCTACGTTCTCCAGCACGACGTGTGCCCAGAGTACGAGACAAATGTCAAGGAGGCTCTGGATATCTGCCAAAAGGCCAAGGTCGACTTACCACTGGCCCATCAAGCTTTCCTCCATTTTCCTGGACAATTCAACCTGGCACTATCGGAAATGTTTTGCAAAGACTTTTACTTTTTCGGAGAGGGTGACGAGTTCCAACGCCCAAAGGAGTTCTCCCCTGAGGTGGTATTCAAGATTGCGATGGCGATGACTGCAACTCGGGAACAGTATGATGCCGTTATTGGTGGCTTGAAAGACAGCACCGTTAAGGTCGTTAGCGAGGAGGAGTGCAGCGTTGAGATCGTCGCCATTCACCGGCCGACCGCCGAGTCACGCAAGCTCGCCCGCAGCATCCGCCTAGATATGGGGCACCACTTCGAACCTGTTGGAACTATGGTCACGAAGCCGTGCCTTATCGAAGATGGCTACGACTACGGTGAGGACATGATCTTGTCTGATGAGGAGCGGGATACCTTCTTCCTGGATGATTCAATCTTGCAGAGGCTCAAACCAGGCTTTAAACTGCAACTCTGCGTCTGCGAGCTGAATATTGGCATCAAGTTCATCAAGCAGGCTCGTCAGGTCCTCGTAGAATGGTACACCTTCCTGCCGCAGAACCTTATGCGGCACTACAAGGAGCCCGTGCCCAATGAGCGCCCTGCCCCGTCGGCCATCAAGCCAGAAGAAGAAGCTGGGAAATCAAGGCCGATGTTTGTTTGATGAACAAGGATCCGATGGCTATCACTGACATGGAATCTTGCCACAACTGGCCGTCTCAGAAAAGAGAGAAGATAGGCTATTCATTAGAGGATACAGTAGCAGTGTGGCGGTTTGAGGCTGAAAACTGGACATTGAATTATACTTCCTCCGAGGTAGCTAGATCACGGAGGCACCGGCGTTTCGATCGGATTCGACCAAGATACCCCTTCAGAGAAGAGAATTCAGAGGATCTGGTACCTCTTGATTATGAATGATGCAGTAATAATTATCATCAATGTCTCGCGTAAAGTCGTGCAAAACATTATTATTTCGTCAAACCCCCCCAACTCCGCATAGCGGGGGATCCAAATTCCCCACCCCCATGAACATTGAACCAATTTACAAGAACCAGTAAGAATAATGAGTCAGGCGAGCCCGAGTGAAGCTCAAGGCCGAAAGAAGAAACAGAAGACAGGTTCTGGAGATAGTGGGTTCGCCGCACCGGCAGCACAGTCTAAGACGTTCTCAGTGCCACTCCCTCTACCACTCTAATCCCGAGTCTGAATCTTGTTGTCTCCAGCCACAGCATCAGCGTAGCTAGGTGGCACAGCGCCATCGCTGCTTCCCTCGCCAGCCCCGCCTTGCTGCTGGGGGTGCTGCTGCTGCTGTCTCGAGGAACCTCCGGCGTTGTTGCTGTTGTTCGTGGTACCGTAGCCGACTGCGCCGTTACCTTTGCCGTTGTGCTGCGAGGGGCGCGGTTGTTGACGGGGCTGCTGGGTGTGAGGACCGTTCCCGTTACCGTTGCCATTGCCGTGGACAAAGACGTAGGTGACGCGGCCACCCTCGCGGTCCTGCTGCGGGAGGGTATCGTATTCGTAGTCTGGTTCGGGGAATTTGGCAATGATGTACCAGGCGTGGATGAGGCCGGGGATGTAGCCTAGAAGGCAGAGGAGGATGTTGATGATGGAGTCGGCGCCGCAGATGCCGCGCTTTACCCAGACTGTAGAGTTTCGCAAGGATTAGTTATTATTCGATTTGCGACGGAGTTTGCCATTGTTGCGCGATGAAATGCGCGATTACGTGAGGGGTGGAGGGGAAACGTACCTGGTAGAGGCGGGAACAGGATGGCCAGGAGGCCGAGGAAGATGTCGGCGGAACACATTTCTGCGTGCGAGTGAAGTTTGGGTGTGTGTGTGAATTGGAGGTCAATACTCTCGAGGGGCTCTGGGGGTGTTGTAATGGTTGAGTTCAAGGTGTGGTGGCTTATGGCTTTGTAACCTTGGAGGAAGAACGATGGGTGGACAGACAAAACAAGGTGACATTTATGAGGAGCACCTGGAGGGAGAGACAGGGCCTTTCGCCTCTCTAGGTTTCGGTACGCGGGTCAGGTCAGCAGGCAGCGAGCGATTGAGCCGGTACGTAACGGGTGGTACGGGTGGCGGAGCTGGGGGGTTGAGGCGTGAGCCGTGGGGGGGCTTGCGTAATGGTACGGTGTCGGTGCGAGGTAAGACTGGGAAATGATTGGCTGTTTCGGAAGAACATGCGGCCGAGGCGGAGGCAGCCGGGGATTAGAAGCGTTTCTGACGGCGTCGGGGTGGATCCTGGATCGTGCGCTTACTACGTAGGTTTTGCCGATGTTTCTGGACTTTTGCAGCTGTTTCTGAGAAAGGCCATGCGCCTTGGTGTTTGCTGCATTCGATCTTTTGGTGTTTCTTGGGAAGAATACCTTAGCTGGGTATCTATCCACCCACCTCATCGGTTGACCTTGTCGATACGTAGGAAACGATAGACATCGTGTTCTCAGTCCCCGCTAGGCCTGGAGAATATGCAGGAACATGGAAGCCGCATGCGACAGTGACGACGGCCCTGAGAATCGCTGCCCCGCCAAATAAAACCCCGCCAGGTCTGGGAGCTCCCGCACGGACCATCCCGGAATCCCAGCTGTGATGTCAAGGTCCCTCAATTCCCGGTGGGCGCGTCGGCGGTGATGCATTTCCCACACGACTCCAGTCCGCATTGCACCTTTGGCAACTTTCTCGACCTTCCAGAAGTCGCAACGCTAATCAATAGCACTGCCCAGTCCTCCATGATTATCAGATAATTCAACCATGTCCATCCCCGGTTTGGGCCACCTCGTGGCGCCAGTAAGCAAAAAAAACCCATCACCTCTAGAACCACACAATGGGGAGCTGAGAAACGCCATCTAACGCCAAACCATCGCAGCAACCGACGTCGGCGAACCAGACCCGAACGATCCGTCTCCAGCCCTTCTGGGAATGGCGCTTTCAAGTCGCCTTTGACACACAAATCACCCTCAAGCTCCTCTCGGGCACGGCCGAAAAGGATGGCACCGAGCTCGCCCTCCAGCACCTCTATACCTTTGCCGGCACAAAGTCCAAGATTCTCACACTGCAAGGTTGCGAGCTCGAGGTCGAGGGCGTCCTCACCGACGAGTCCGTGGCCGAGTACCCGAAACCCCAGGACTCGCCGGCGAACTCGGTCCTGAACTTGCACTTCCAGCTCACCGCCATGCGCCAGCGCGCCGCCGCCGAGAGGAGGGAAGGTCCGAGGATCGCCGTCTGCGGGCCGCCCACGACTGGCAAGACGAGCCTGACGAGGACCCTGACGAGCTACGCCGCGAGGGTCGGCGCGCAGCCTTTGGTGGTCAATACGGATCCCAAGGAAGGGATGCTGAGCCTGCCGGGGACGTTGAGCGCCAGTGTCGTCGGGACGCTGTTGGACGTCGAGGCTGTTGACGGGTGGGGCACGACGCCGACGAGCGGGCCGAGCCAGGTCCCGGTGAAGCTGCCGCTAGTGTACTACTACGGCCACGCGAGCTCCGAGGAGGACCCGGCAAAGTACAAGGAGCTCGTGAGTAAGATGGCGGCGACTGTGACGTCGAGGCTGGGGCAGGATCCCGAGGTTCAGAGCGCGGGCATGATTATCGATACCCCGGCCGTGACGGAGACCAATCAGGTCGGCATGGAGAACTTTGTACATGCTGTGGAGGAACTTTCGGGTACGATTCTCCCCCTCCAATGGAAGCTTTGACTTCCCTGACGGTGCTAATGGGTGCAGTCAACATAATTATCGTCTTGGGCTCAGCGAGCCTCAACGCGGAGATTTCTAAGCGCTTCTCCACGGAAAGAACCAGCCTCGGGGAGCAGTACAGCATTCTTCTCTTGGAAAAGTCAGAGGGCGTGGTCGAGCGCGACGTGGGCTACATGCAACAGGCCTGCGAGGCGTCCATCAAGGAGTACTTCTTTGGTAGTATCGGCCAGACGCTGAGCCCCGCCACGCAGCAAGTCGATTTTGACAGCTTGGCGATATACAAACTAGGAGACTGTGAGTTCTTGCCTCCCCCTCAACAAATACAACATCCCCCTCCCCCCCCCCCCCCCCCCCCCCCCTTTCCATAACACAACAACATAGTTCTGCCCCGCCCCTTCTCCTCCACTCCACTCCACCTCGTCTCGCCACGGCTCCCGAGCGCTGGCACGGCGTGTCTGCCCCCCGCCACCCCCCCCCCCCCCGCGGGGGCCGGCCCCCCCCCCCCCCTCTTTTTCTTATAAAAAAAAGGTCCATTGTTTGCTGAATCTCGTGCGTGCCCAACCAGATTCCATGTACGGCGGCGGTGCTGACGAGGGTCTGATGCGCGTGGACCCCGCACAGCTCATGGCCCATTGGACGTTGGCCATCGTCTATGCCTCCGTCAAGGACTCGCCAGAGACGATACGCACGGCCAACGTAATGGGGTACGTCTACATTGCCGATATTGATAAGGAGAAGCGCAAGTTGAGGATTCTAGCGCCGGTGAGCGGCCGGTTGGGGGATAGGCCCCTATTGTTGGGCAAGTGGCCTGAGCCCTTTATCAATCTCTTGGGATAGGACATTTTTAATGATACCACTTTCATCGCCAATGTTGTCAACTGGTCGTCATCGTGCTCCTGCGCATGCTCGCGCATGACTTGGCAGAAAGACGAGCCAGTTACTCGATTCCACCACCCGGTCAGCAAACAATATTGCAAGTCCTCCGCAATGGGTGTTAATTATTGAGCTAGTCTTTTCCCCTCCAGTGCAACGAAGACCAATCATCATCACTAACAGGCGAGAAACATGAATCTCAGGCGTAATCTAGGCCTAGTTCTGGCCTACTTGCCTAGTACAGGCATGAGGCATGTCTCCTACCTTGACACTGACCGCAGCCACACAGACAACCACAAACGAGTTGCGAACTGCACACTAGCATGCCTGTAGAGCCAATGGGCATCTCAGGAAGGCGCCACCAACACAACTTCAACGACCCCTCGATGCCCGACAGATACTCCGAAAGAGCCAGCCGATTACTGAAAGCTAATCAGAGTTATCAGTAGTTGCACCTTTACAACTTAGGGGAATTCAAGCTGGCAGAGCGTAACACTACCTTGTTTTGGGCTTTCTTGGAACGGCTATAGTCTGGCACAAATGCTGATGAATGGACAATTTGAATGATAATGAGAGTTACCTTGGGTCTCTGCAACCCCCTTCAACTAGACTGAAGGAGCCGTCGAGCGCCACCGACGGAACTTTGTATCTCTTTCCCTCTTCAGGTGTGGCAAACTGCAGGCGCCATATCTCATAGTCGGAGCAAACATGATATCCGTTTGGCAGCCATGCTTCGAGTTTCTGTAGCTTTTCATGGTCCAACTTGACTTTGTGGCTGAGTTTTGAACCTTTCCAATCACCCCTGCAATTGGACTCGAGGCAGTAATTGTCAAGCCGCCAACTACGACTCACGAGACTCAGTCCTTCTCCGATACCTACAACTTGCAGGCGCCATTTCTCGAGATGCAAGCAAACATCCTGTCTTTCAACAGCCAGGCTGCGAGGTTCCACAGACTTCTCATCCCCCCCGTTCAACCTTTGGGCTTCAATGCCTCGTCCTCGACGTGTAAGCCAGGAACAGACCATGTGAAACCACTTCAATGAAGAACACCACTATAAAATTGAGGGCTCATCCCCTTCTTCCAGGTTGCTCTGCTGGTGGGAAACGTGAACTTGAGTAAGATTACACTGGCCCACGCTCAAGCTCGTCGTGGCCGAAATTTCAAAATGCCTTTCCTCCATTGTCTTTTACGCTTGCTCCCCACCAGGGAAACCTTTTATTCACTGCTTTGGGGGCGGGTTGAGAAGAAGGGGAGAATGCCGAAACTTGACGTGTACAATCTGCGTCCGACCGGCTGGGAATCGGACCCGGAGGACGAGTACCACCGTCTCTGCACGCTGGACTACTGCTCCGGAACAATCTACTCCGCCTACGCCCTCTTCTTCAAACTCGACCCAGGGGCAGACCGGCATAAGATCGTCGAAGTCCTCAAGCGCGGGCTGGAAATCACGCTGAGCCAGTGCCGCCGCCTCGGCGGGACACTAAAAGAACACCCCGACGGCGGAGGCGGCTTATGCTTCCACAAGAGGCGGGATGACACGGTCGAGTTTCACGTCCAATGGCTCGAGGATGCGAAAGGCGACGGCGACGGCGACGGCGCCACGGATCAAGACGAGGGTGAAACATACCCGTCCTACGCCGACTTTGAACGCCAGCACTTTGGCTCCCGCGCTTTTGGCAACGACATGGGCCTATGGTGCGTGGCCCCCATGACCCCCGCCGAGAAGCCCGAGAACCGCCCGGAGAATCAACCCAAGGGAGCAGCCTTCAAGGCGACCTTTCTCCGCGGGGGCGGGCTGGTGTTTGTGATGATGCACCACCACCTCGCCAACGACGTCATGGGCTGGGCGGGCGAGCTCCACCAGCTCGCCGAGAACTGCGCCGCACTCTGGGCCGTGTCGGCATCGGCTGCCGCTGCGCCGCCGAAGCTGCCTCCGTGGGACCCCGCGTGCCTGGACTTCTCGCGCGTCACGATCCCGGACCCGCCCGAAGCAGAGCTCGTCGACGGGCCTCCTCGACCGTCCCGGCACCCGGACCAGAGACCTGCGGCGCGGCTTCTATTTCATATTCCGCGCAGTAAGCTCCTCGAGCTGAAGCGGTTGGCTACACCGACCCCGGCGACGAATGGAAACAGTAGTATCAGCAGCAGCAGCAGCTACTGGATCTCGAGCTACGACGCGCTCAACGCGTACCTGTGGCGGGTTCTGTTGAAGCACAAGGCCCGACTGCACGGCTCGGACCCCGAAGCAAAGGTGGAATGGGTCGAGGCCGTGGACTTGAGGCGGCGGCTGCGCGATGCCTCGTCGGGAAAGCCGATGCCGGCTCGCACGCAGGGGAATATCATGGCCGTGGCTGTCGCGTCTAGGTGTGAGGAGGTTGTGCCGCAATTGACGGTTAGAGAGGTTGTTGAGGAGGCGCCTTTTACCCAGCTTGCATGGTGAGTTGACAATTTTTTTTTATCTTTTATTTCTGTCTCTCTTTCTCTCTCTCTCTCTCTCTCTCTCTCTCTCTCTCTTTCTCTCTCTCCCTCTCTCTCTTTCTCTCTCTCCCTCTCTTTATCCCCCTTTTTATGTCTTTTTATTCAACGCGGATTCCGGCCATTCGGCCAAATGGCCTTGACTTACACCTGACCCCGGATGAAAAAGACAAAGCAAAAACACCTCGAATTCATAACCTAACTGACAATATTGTCTCTGCAGGTACATCCGCCAACTTACAAACAGCATCACCCCCGCCGCCGTCGACGCAATGCTCGCCGGCATCGCCCGCGTCCGCGACAAGCTGACCCTGTACGCCGGCTCCGACGTCTTCCCGCCCACGACCCTCCTCATCACGGACTGGCGCGACGTGGACCCCTACGCAGCGGATTTCGGGTTCGGCAGCCCGAGTGGGTTCCGGTGTCCCTGGGATTCCGTCACCGGCGGGCTCGTGGTGATTTACCCGCCGCGTCCTTGTGGCGTGAGCGTGGATGACGAGGGCAACGAGATCTCCTTGGCGATTGAGAAGGAGCTTGTGTGGGATTTGCTAGCGGATCCGGATTGGAATCGGGTGTTTGAGTTTCGAGGGGTCGAGATCGAGGACGAGGACGAGTGAAGAGGAGGAAGGGGGGTTTGAGATGGGTTCAAGCATGTTTTGAGGAGGAATTTCCTTGCTTTTTGGTTTCTTTGGTACGATGGGAATATTTCATACCGATACGATACGCTACGTATACTCAGGCCATCTGTTTTGCGAGCGTTTGCTTCTTCCTTATTCTCATACTAGCCAGACTTTGTTCGATATTCACCTTTCACGCTGAGCATATACTCTGCCTAAACAGAAACCAATGCCGAAGAAGAAGTAAAGAATTGATCTGATCACTTTAGGGAACCAAAAAAAGAAGGTCTCAGGAGACACTGACAGACAAGACGAGACAGACAAAAAAGATAACCCGAAGATTGACTTTGCCAATCGCGGTGAGGATTTGAGCCTCACGCGGGGGTCGAACCCGCAACCTTGAGATTAAGAGTCTCACGCTCTACCGATTGAGCTAGCAAGGCGGGTTATTGTTTGTTGTTGAATAACACGGCGTTGTGTCGTTCTATGGATGGGGGGAGTGGGGTGGTTGTGTGTTGTAGGGCTCGGTGAGTCCGAAATCTCGATGGCCTCACGCGAGGAAAATTTTTCTCCTCTGGGTACCCGAGAAATGTGGACCAGGTCGGCAGGGCATGGATGGTTGGATTGGCAGTGTTGGAGATTGCGCTCCGTGCGGAGGAACACACCCGGCCCGTCCTCTACGGACCCGGCCTGAACACAACTTTATCCCTGCCAGAATTTTAACCGGAGCCAGGCTTTCTGCCATACACCACAATCCTATCAGAGTCAGTTTTTGGCTTCGACTTGGAGTGATGATGTCGCTGCCGAACCACATCCAGGCGACAGGCAGGACGAAAACATAACTCACATGGGCCAGTACGCATGAATATTCCGATCCCCGACATCCTTCCTCGCCTGCGCAGCCAGCACGTTCACCTCATCCGCCTTCCATCCCAACCCGCGTGTCAGCGCCGCCATGAGGAACCCCTGCAGACCGGCCGTGATGTTCTCGTAGTTCCAGGCGCCGAGCTCTTTGAATTTTGCGTGCCGCGGCCACGTGTTGCTGGGCCACTTGAAGCGCAGCTCCGACACGTCGACGAAGCCGGCAGCCTCCATCATATGCTTGAGCGCGTCAAGGTCGACAAAAGCGTGGTCCGTCTTGGCCGCCGCCTCGCCGAGGTGCTTCATGGACTGGTAGAGAGCGTGCTCCTCCTTGAGTGTGTCATCGTCGGAGAGGGGTAGGGCGAATTCCTGGAGCTCGAGCCAGCCGCCGGGGGTGAGGTTTCTGTAGTGGTACATTAGAGCCTGGCTTAGAGAAAATGTGGTCATTACTGAGTGTACTCGTAAGATTGACGGATGTACTCCTCCCATTTGGATATGCTAGAGTTCATCATTCGGCTGTGGATGTAATCAAACGGACGCGAGAACGTCCAGCTGTCCTCGATGTCGTCGACTTCGAACTTGACGTTGGGCGGTACACTGCATTTGACTGTTAGTAGTATGTCCGGGTCGTAAAACAGCGGAAAATACTGACAATTGCGGCTGCGTGGGTGACAGATCGACGCCAATCACCTACGATTTCCAGCGTCAGACGGCTCCTGGCGATACTACTCTATCGACACCAACCTCGGCTCCGGGATGCTCGTCTCCAAAGTCCATGGCCCAGATGCCCGTTCCTGTACCCAGGTCTAACACACGGGTAACATTGGACTCAGGTTTATTGGGGGGCGCCAACCCAAGTTTGCCATCGAAAGAGAGGTCAAAGATGTGGTGTTGAAGGTCTTTCGGAGCGTGCACCTAATGATCAGCCATTTGAATGGAGTACGAATTTAATAATTTTTTTTTGGCGAAACTGACCCAATCTTTCGTTCTCTTCTTCATCGTTTGGGAAGTGGTACTCTTCTCAGGTGTCAATAACCGGTTAGGGGTTTGATTGGGGTGACATCACTGACTCCCGTCGCGAAACCTGTGATAGGTGCGGCCATTCTCCTTGCGATAGTTGAGAATTGAGCTGGTTAAGCTTGCGGTTGAGGAGGTTCCATCCTGCGGCAGTGATCAGTCACGAAGCTACCTTGACGGGATTGTAACGGTATCGAACAGTGCCGACATCTCCCACTGATGAGTCGTTGTCATTGAAATCGTCGGGCTCCACCACGACATGCTGTGCTGGCGCAGCCATCTCGAATACGTTTCAAAACTGGTCTGTTGGTTCTTTCCAGCAACAATGGTTGCCCAAGTGTGAAAGCAGAAGCAGCGCGGCAGTCAACATGAGGGTTGAGGGGTGCGAACAGTCCCATTACCTAGCAAGCGGGGTCCATATGGAATGTCGGGATATCTGATGTCACTGCTCAGACACCCTGCGAGGGGGAATTGGACTGCTTCCAGCCGACAACGTGTCTTGGCTGAGGTAGATCGACGAATGCTAAGATGGGATGAGGCGAGACTAGGGCAACGCAATCAAATGCAGGTTAGCCGTTGAGGGGATCATTCCCAGGAGCCAGGTCAGCACCGCGGATGCGCCGGTAGACCCTGGAACGAGTTCCTGTAATGGAGGGGATCAATAGTCCGTCCTGCCAAAGTACTCGAGAAGTGATAGAATTGGCTTTCCATGATGTGGTCCAATCAGAGCTGCTGGGGGAGCAGGGCAGGATGCAAGCCGACCGCCATTTGCATCACCAACCAGTCGCTGTTGGGCATCCTGCGTTGCGGAGACCGAGGTATTCGCTGCGCGATTGAATGATTCTCGCAGGATGCAGGAGAATGAGGCAGCGTCAGTTGAAAACGGAACACTTTACATGGATGATGATTCAGCTGCACTCGGGGATTGCTGGCTACCGTCTGCTGGAATACCTAGTACAGGCAGTTAATGTCCTCTATCAGGGTATTGCTTCCTTATTTCACGGATTCCTTCTTCTGAAGTTGGATCCTTGCAACAGCCAGTGGTGCACTCGCAGCGAGGACGCGTCCTCGGAAGCCTCTCACGGCCTGGCACTGCATCGGACTCATGACGTACCCCCGCGAGTCGGCATCGGCATGAATGAGACAAAGAAGCGCAATGCGGACTGAAGAAAGACTGGGCCGGCTTGCTACGTGGCTCTGGTTCCCTGCCAGGGCCTTTGGAGTGGAAGTAATTAGATGATGGGGTGAAGATGCCGTGTATCGCCCGAGGGCCACCTCGCCGCTGCCCTTCTACCTAAGGCAAGTTGAGTTACGATAAGATAACACTGCGATAAGCGATAACTAAGGTATTGGTGGGCCCCAGCCGCCAAGGGTAAGGTACCTTAGGGGCCTCCAACCCCCGAAGGTACCAAGAAAGCACTGAACAGGAGAGCCCCTGTGCTGTGGAAAAGTCAATTCGACCTCACAGGCGTGACAGGGCACCACATGGCCGGTTACCGCAATTTCGCGAAACTCTGCCGAACATTGACATCCAACGACGCCTGTCTACTTCTTGTCTTGTTTTCTTGACAATGCCATGGCAAAATCACTTTTTCTCCAGGAGTTCAGCTCAAGGCTGAATTCAGCATGACGCTGAGCCCGTCGAGTTCCTTTTACGTCACGTCGTGAAGCAACGTTACTCGAAGTCGCCCCTTTCAAGGATCTCGCCGAGGCAGCATCACGGAATCCCAAACCCCCTTTTACGAAATAAAAACACCACACTGCGAGGCTTAGATCTGGTATTGCAGATGGCCGTACTGGACGAGATTTATGACGTTCATGCCGTGAGGCGGGCCAAACATCCATCCGCACCATGTCTTCAGACTACGGCTCTTCTTACATTCAACCCTGGAGAAATGGGGTTGGATTTCTGGTCACACTCGAATCGAATCAAATCTCGCGAATAATAAGATATGCTCCGCTTCAAACGGCCCAACACCTGACAGACCCTACCGAGCTGACAGCCTCTTCCGTTTCGCAATGCTGGTCTCAGCCAGACCAAAGACAACAGACGAATGAGGTGCCATTACGGGCTTGGGCCGCACTACACCTGTGAAGATGGGGAAACCTGGATCGTCGGAAGATCATGGCAGGGGAGGGCTCGCGCGCAATGCACGACGACTCCCACCATGTCTTTTTCTCATTGCTCTGCACCGAGGCATGTCGAGGGCTCTTTCTACAGCTGTCGGTGGTCCTGGTTCAGGGGCTCGAGAGCGCGTTTAGGCCCGTTTGCCGTTCTCCGATGTTTCGTCCCATCCGAAACATTAGCACGACAGGGACGGCCTCGCCATCTGCCTCGACGACCTCACTGGTCCACGGCGCGCCATGGTCTCTGCTCATCTGGTTCCGTGCAGTTTCGACGGCATCAGGATCGCTGCCGAGTGGCGGTCCCGAATTTGAATAGGGCTTCTGCGCCAAATTTCGGTCATCGAGCTGCTTCTTCCCAGCTGCTCACTTGCTCAGCCTCAGTTGCAGAAACGTGCCCCTGTGACAGACCTGCGTCGCATCTTTAGCTAATGACTGACGGGAAGCATTGGCAAGCGCCGAGAGCCCTGACAGACTTGCAGAAATGTTCGGATCGATCCTTCATGGTTCAAGATGAAGAGACGGGGTGCCGTACTTAAGATGGCAGGTGTCCACGAGCTGGGGATGAGTATAACTCGAAGCGTCAGCACCGGTCACTTCCATCCCATTCTTGTACTTTAATTTTACAGTACTTTGATAGTACTCCAATCTCTCCCGTCTCCTATTTCATCATGGTTCGTTTCTCCATTGCTGCAGCATTCTGTGAGTTACATCTCCCAGCCACCAGCTCTACAATATCCAAAATCTCTAACGAATGAATCCCAGTTGCTGCTTCCGCCCTTGCTATCCCAAATCCCCTCACGCCAGACCCATCTGGCGCCAAGAACGTCGGCAACGGCAAAGGAGTTCAGTTCATCGGCGGCGCCTGCCTCAGCAGCAAAGACTGCGCCTCAACCTGCTGCGCGACCCTGAACGGCGCAGGCATCTGCTCCGGACTCGGAGCCCAGTTCCAGGCAGGCAAACAAGGATGCGGTTTCGGTGATGGCGGTGCCGCAGGCGCAGCACCCGCCGCGTCCCAGGGGGCAGGCCAGGCGACGCCGTCCATGGAGGCCGCTGCCGGGAGCGGAAGTAACGCGGGATCAGGGACCTCTTCGAATGTCGGCGCCGGTAACGGCCAACAGTTCATCACGGGACAGTGTCTGTCTGACGCGGACTGCGCCTCGGGGTGCTGCAACGGTCCCAAGGGTGCGTGTGCCGCGCGCGCCGTGGCGACGGAGAACGGCAAGGCGGGGTGCGGATTCACCGGCACAGGCACGGGGAGCGCGGCGGAGGGTGCGGCGCCGCCTCAAGCTGCTCCGTCCGCCGGGGCGGGGGCGGGTGCGGGTGCGGGCTCTGCTGCTGGCGCCGGCACTGCTGGGGCTCCTGGCTCGCAGAATGTTGGCAAGGGGAACGGACAGCAGTTCATCACGGGGCAATGTCTGTCCAACGCGGACTGTGCTTCCGGGTGCTGTGCCGGTCCCAAAGGGGTTTGCTCGGCGGTGGCGGTTGCGAATGCAAATGGGAAAACGGGATGCGGGTTTACGGGGGCGTGAATCGACGACATGCTTGGAAATTTGCTACAATTACGTAGAAGTAAACTTCCCTGTGGTGAGTGATGACGGGCGGATGAAGAATACTATGTTGGACTTTTATCACCGGGCAATCCTGCGCTTTAAACAAGTGGGAAATAAGAACAAACGATCGATTCAGATTGGTGGTCACCTTATAAGTGAATGATGCCTTGTACTCACTCTTACCTTCAAGTTGCCGTTTGAAAATATATCAGAAAAGATATAGTCTGTAGCGTAAAGATGTATGAAACCCGTCACTGTTGCAGTGGACACTACAGAAAGAAGCAGTCTGGCCCAGATCCAAAGGCCTAGGCGGCAATGTTACATTGATCCTGAAACAAGCCAAATCAAAAGAGTAGAATCTCGAATAATGGAAAGACCGAGTCTTCAAATGTCGACTATAATGACGACAACCAAGCGCTGATTCAGCATCGCTACAAGTCTTCTAGATTCGGTAGCAGAAGCATTAAAAATAAACCAGCCTTGCAACATATTCGTGTAGTTGAATATCTAGGATGCATCGTTAACATCGTCGTCGCTTGAAGCAATGGACGTAAAACCAGCGAAGAAGATCTGTCGTCACCAAACCTGAAAATCCTTTTTGAATCTGCCAATGTTGAATGATTTCATGTCGATGAATACAACCCTAATCACCCTAGTATGGTCTCATTGTAGGAAAATCATTTAATTTTGAACAGACACGATTTGATTTCATAAGGCTATCAAGACGCCTACGACTAGAAAAATGCAGTGCTAATGCAATATGCCAACGACCACTCCGACGTGGTTCAATCCTTCCTCCAAGCCTTCTCACCAATCCAGCGAGTGAACTTGACAGCGTTCACGTCCACTATCCGGTTGAAAACATCGCTCGCCCAAAAGAGCGCCAGCGTATTCACCAGGGACCCCCAGAAGAACGCAAGCTCATACGCGCCCCACGCCTTATTCACCATCTCACCAGCAGCTGCAGCGTTGCCGCCGGCCGCGAGGACCTTGGACTCGTCCCCGGCCAGCTGCAACGCGGCATGCGCCGGCGACAGCCATCTGACGCCGACCATGTGGTTGATGGCTCCGTGCCAGAGGTACAGCGAATAGGAAATCTGTCCCAGATACTGAGCAAAGGTGGTGGTGAATGGGCGCTGGAGGAAGGGCTCTGCTCTTGCTGGCACCGGGTTCTCCAAGGAGGAGGAAGGGGATGCAGCCGCCGCGAGTTCCTCCTTTTCGGCATCGTCGAGGTCTGGGGTGGTCTGGTGCCAGGGGAGTCGGATGTCGCGACCCCGAAGGAGCAAGGCCTTGAGGCTGAAGGATACGGGCGGAGAGTACATCAAGGCGAAGATGAAGACGATGGCGCCGATAGAGTTCCAGAAGAGTTGGGTGCGGTCTCCCATGGCTTTGTAATAGTCGGGCACCCATTCTGAGATTGTGATGAAGCCCGGGGTGGATGCGCCGTAGTACTCGGGGTAGGAGAAGAGGTGAAGGCCGATGAAGAATAAGGCAATTGTGCCCGCGTGGCGGATGACGCGAACCGACTTTGAACCGATCTTCCGCGCGACTCGCAGTCTGTAACTGGGGAGCTCATGTCCGGGCGTTTCTGTCACTGGGGTCGTGTTGGGAAGGACGATGGAGAGCTCTGCGAGCAGCAGTCCTACACAGAAGAGAGCTTGGTCCCAGTCGCCGATGTGAACCAGCCAGAGGGTGGTGCCTGTGACACCGACCATGTGAATCCATCTCTTTGCTCGAGCAAAGATGAGCAAGAGGAAGAAGACGAGAAGCGAGCCCTTGAACTCGACGGGAATCGTCCAGAGATGCCCGTCGTACTCGCTCCCCTTCATGTTTTCGCGGTTGACAATGGGCCGGAACGGGTTCATCAAGTCCACCGTGGTCCAGAACCAGTGCTGTAGCTGCTGATCGAGAGTCGGGCCCCTGGGCGGCACAGGGGCTCCGGAAGGATCGCGAACGTACTCCCCTCCATACACCAGGAGGGCGATGATGAACGTCGAAGCAAAAATGGGGAGGTAGAGTCGGAAAGGGCGGCGGAAGGCGGAGCCGGCCAATGCGCTAAGAACCTGGTCCATCTTGCGCTGGTGAATCATCGTGAGGGTCTTGAGAGTGAGGACGAAGCCGGAGATGACAAAGAACACGGTGACGCTGGCGCGTCCGGAGTGAAGGGCCCTGATGATGGGCATTTGCCAGAACATTTGGTGGTCGGCGAAGCCGTAGCCCCAGCGAAGGTCTGGGAACCAGAGGTAGGAGAAGTGGAAGATGTAGACGACGAAGGCTGCGACGCCACGGAGGCCATCCAGGTACGCCGTGGAACCTAATTTCCTCGGCTTCGGGCGCTGGCTTGGGTTCGTTGTGAAGTAGTTGAAAGGGCTGACGAAGAACGCCGGGAGGAAGAGAAATACAAGAGGCTTCAACAAAAGGGCTAGTGTGAGGAATCGGTCTTTCCAGGTAAGGTCACCTCCGAGGTGGAGGTGTTCGTTGAGGAACGACGATACTGAGTTTCTTGCAGATCTCACTGAGATGAGAAAGGGGTACTCGTGCTTCTCAATGTCGATAATCTCGTCCAGTGACTCTGTTGACGGTGAAGCTCGGCCATCTTGCTCTGCGATGAGGGAGTGTCGCTCGTATGTGTCCCGGGGAGAATGCGAGAATGGATTTGTGAAACGCATGATGGCAAATTGAGAACCAAGTAACCTATTCAACGAAGAAGTGTTCCTTGGCTAGAGCTGCGGAGAGGGCAGGAAAGCAGTTATTGGGGGTTGAAAAAGGTGGTCATGGAGTTGTTATACAAGCCTCGAGAGGCTGCTGTCCGGGAAAGATCGCCTGCGTACGTCTCTTTCTGTACAAGTGCGGGATATAATAACACCCCTGTGCCTAATTGCCTTTCCTCCTGTGGGTGGGAAATGACGATGCACTCTTTACATTCGTATACACGGCCATACAGCAAGACCATAGCCGCATTAAACTTCGTGTTGGCTTATGAGCCGCGAAGCCTCTACAGGGAAAGCCCGTTTTGCATTGGTAAGATGTGGCAGGTTCGGCGTTAGGCGAGCGATGTGTGAGTGTGTAAGCCAGCCGGCATGACAGGACGGTGACTTCGGGCCGGCCGCTCTGCTATGTCGCGTGAACGTTGTTTGCGGCAAGCAAAAAGTGGCGTCCAGATCCAGCCTTTCTTGATCCAAAATCATTAGGACCGGGCACTTAATTATGATTTTAAGTTCCCGGCCAAGGTTGACGCTTTCGTTCGGACGGGCTGTGTGCACACCTCACGCCAAAGAGGTTGAAGTGAAACGCGAAAATGGAAATCGGCCTGTGTCATCTTGTCTCCTTGACAGGGCGGAACCCAGCCGCACCCCGAACACTCGAGTTTGACTCTCTGAGCCAAGACCTTTTTCGAGAGAGTTGTAACTCGTTACCGGGTTACAGTGAAGTTTTTTGTTACAGTAAAGTTTTGCAATTGACCGATAAATTCAACCCTTACAGCTAGGACGGTTTCCAACCCAAGGTGTAAAGACCGTGGATACCCCGGCCCTCGTCTTTCTCCTCATAACATCCCCAACTAATCCTGTTAAACACTCCACAAGTACTGTAAAAATGCCAAGACACAATGGTAGATTAGCGGCGGCCCAAAACGGGACGTTGGCTTGGCGTTGGCGTAATCGGCCGGAGGCGCTTTTTGTCTCACACATAGCTCGGCCCTGTCTCTAGCTCTTGCCGAAGACGTTCGCTCAACTCCAAGATCGAATTGCTAATCGATGGTCGTGGTTTAGATCTTGCAACAAGGCTTGATGTTTTCCGGAAACAAGTCATCGTGGCTCGGAGCCACTGACACCCTGACTTCTATCACGCTTGTTGAAGCAGCCGTTTCTCTCTTTTAGGCTCTCGGTCCTTCCCGCACACTGACATCACATGAAGGTACTAGGCTTTTGATTTCTCTGAGATTCAGCTTACCTAGCCAGCAGGTCAAAATCAGAACGAAAAAGACAGACACAAAGCAAGAAAGAAAAGGCTGTCATCGGGCCCTGATTTGGTCGTTGGCGGTGTACATTGGAACCCTCCGCCCGTGATTGAATCCGGACGAGGCTGGAACAGGCTTTCTGGATCAGTGAATCCGGGCTGCTTGGCCGGAGCCTACGATGCTTAATGCGTTTAAAGTTGAGGGGTCTGATCCGCTCCTTATTTCCGTCAGCCTTCATCATGGGCATGTACAAACGAAGAAGAAGAATAGCTTTGGCGAAACGACTCCATTCCTGGGTGGTAGATACGGCCGTACACACAAAGTCACGTGAATAAGCCTCCTCGACGGAGAAGGATTTCTGAGAAACTCTCGGACTGGAATCGCATTCCGAGTTACCTGGAGGCATCTTCAACATCAAGAAAATGTCACTCTCTGCGCGACGACAGTCCTAGTTTGATAACGACTTCAGAGTTCAAGGCATTTTCGACAGGAGAGATATTGAACAGTCAAATGTACTCAGACACAAGACGGCGCACGTGAAAAAACCTAAAAGGCAACGTGGCTTGCGACATAACATGCAGCCGCCTATGCGAAAGGCACACTGACGCTAATTTTCTTTCTGGCATTCGTGCTGCCAACCATCGCTTGGGGGCAAAGATATTGAGATCTGGTCAGCCGGCCGGATTTAGCATTTCTATCAAACTCAACTTGAGATGGAAAGGACATCATGCATCAGACCTCATTAGAAGCTACTAGTCCGCAAGGGCAGGCTTACCTCTCCTCTAGATTTGATCAGCCCCACGAGTTCAGAGACAGCGAGCTTCTTTTTTGGAGTTGACCCTTCCAACCATTGCGAGTATGGTATATTTATGTAACTTGCCTTGCTTGCCTTAGGTACGTGGGGTGGGGCGATGATCCTCGCGCTGTTACCTCGTTCCGTAGGCCAAGGTGAGACTAGGGTCGGCTGCCAACTTTCGAGCCGGGTCCAAGACATTAAGAGACGCCTCTCTGCCATTTGCGTCTCGCCAATATCTCATCCAAGAACAATCGTGAATCTAGGTCTTAGATCGCGATGACGTTAGTCACGGCTCTATCCCGCTGTTTCTAGTCAAGAAAATTCAATGCTGATGTTACTCATGGCAACTAGCTTTCAACGTTTCCCTTGTGTTGAGGCTGTTGCAATAATCTTCCGCTGCCCATTGAAGCTGCCAGTTGTCGTTTCAGAGACTTGTTCCAGTGCTAACTGCCAGATCTGGTCGCATCTTTGGATCTTCTTGTGGATGGGGTAAGAGACAGATTACCCGTTTGTTCCTCCATGTTGAATGGTTCAAACCGCGCGAACTGAATAGTAATGTCCACAACGATGGCAGTGGTGCTCTTAGGCTGGGGTTTGATTCGTTGAATACCTCGCCGTATTTTGGGCCTACAGAATTTCGATCTTCTTCCAATTTTAGACTACTATGAGAAGCCTGCGGCAGGAGTTTCCATCAATGAGGATGGAATTCACCAGTCGTACTTCAACCCAGCTTCCCAGTTTGAAATTGTACAATCAGGTAGTCTCATTTTGAAATTGAAAGGTCTCGAGACATGAGTTTTTAGCGACATGCTAGCTCATTGAAATGAGAACAGGATGCTTTATCTCACTCCAATGAGGATCGGAGGGCCCATTGATGTCATAAGCAAGAGGCAAGAGGCAATACGCCTGAAAAGGAAAACATCGATCTCCATTCGAGGCTGGCTTCAAACACTCGAGAGACTGGATTATTCAGACCTTGCCATGTACCCGATGTATACCGCACGACGTTTGTGAAGGAATATCTGACATAACGCTTGCTGGTGAAAAAAGTATGGGATTATTGGAAATGACTGTATTCTATGCCGTTCTACCCTAACGCCTTGTAAATTCCCAATCTTTTGATAACCTACATACGTACATGACTTTTACTTTTGCTGTTGTTTCCTCGTTGAGGGCTAGTGCTATGATCGCTATGGAAGACCTTGACGTAGGGCAGGGTGCCTCTACCAGTCTGATGCTGTTTGTTGAACTACATGGAATGTTCCAGTAGAAGAAAATGGACTGAAAGGCTGGACATGATGCTAGACAAGAGAATAGGGCTTGAACAGAAAGACTACTACTACGAAGTTGCAGTTGCAAATGCCACGCGAGAAGCTATGGCACGAATTTAGAAACTGAACAGACCACTGCGGCGCTTGCCGAGCGGGTAGATGATCAACGCGCTGATGAAGAGGCCAACGGCAATACCAATGGCAATCTGGATCATGGAGGCGGCGACGTTGAACACGACCGTGTTCACAGACTCGCCTCCAGAGTAGTGAACAGAGCTCGTGCCATTGACGGCGTGCGTCGAGTTGGTGATGGCGTTGGCGGCAGTCAGACCGCTCAGCAATCCTCCAGTGGACGCCAGACCTCCCGGCACCTGCGTGAAGATGGCCGGGATGAGCGTGGCCGCGGCGACGCCGTGCCGCAGACGCGAGTAGAGGTTCGCCAGGACGCCGACGGTGAGGGCGCCGAGGGCGTTGGCGACCTGCGGAGCGGCGCTGAAGCGCAGGCTGCTAAAGTAATTGACAATGTAGCCGGCAAAGGCGACGACGAGCATGACGGGCATCTGGCGCCATTTGGCCTGATACAGGATGCTGATGCAGAGGACGAAGAGGGGCACGAAGATGAAGCTGTAGTAAGCGGGGATCGAGTTGGTACAGCTCGTCGTGGAGACGGCGTTGCTGTCGAACATGCCGTAGAGGACGGCGCCGATGGTGATGCCGAAGCCGAGGAAGAGGGAGTAGATGATGGCGTAGACGATGCGGATCGAGCCGGGGACGATGGCGCGGGATTGGAGCTCGAGGGCGGAACACACTGGGCCATCAGCCGGCTTGTCCTAGTTTTTTGGTGCCCGTAGGCCGGTAGCATCCCCCGACACGTACGCAAGGAGCGCAGAGGAAAAGGAGGTATAGCTCGGGGAGGGTGGGAGGGGGCATGAGACACGACGGGGTAGGCGAAGGGCATCACTTACAAACTGCATATCCAGGTAGAAGCATGACGATGCCTCCCTGGGCCATGGCCGAGAAGCAAAAAAGCTCGCCGCCCTTGATACTGCCAAAAGCTCTGGCCAGGAAACTTACCAAGACGGTAGCCGTCACTTCGAGCACGTTGCTGTACAACTTGGAGTTGGCGGCCACGATGAGCTGCAAGAAACCGACGAGGCAGCCAAAGAAGAAGCAGAGCGGCAGATCGATGAGACGCGCGCCGAAGGAAAAGGGGGCGGCCGTGGCGCTGGTCAAACCGAACACGAGGACGCGGATCCACGCGTGAAACTTGTCCTTGGCTTTGATGAGCGTGTCCAACTGCTGGATGCCGTCGTCAACGCTGACAACGTCGTGGATGACCTCCTTGTAGACGTGGTGCGTGTCCCTGAGCTTTCCGAGGTCGATGCCCTGGGCGACGCGGACGATACGAACTTCGGTTGTGTGGGTGGAACGATCGTCAAAGGAGATGATCATGCATCCGGGGAGGTACAAGAAGTGGCCGTCGATTTCAAGGACCTTTGCCGTTGTGCTGAGATACTCTTCCAGACGATGCGTGGGCGCACCAAACAGCATCAACGCCTTGCAGAGCATGATGATATACTCCTGTCTGGAGAGCGTCTCGGCAATGTGAACAGTGATCTTGGCCTCCTCTTCTTGTCTGGCGAGGTACGCGGCGATGGAGTTGCTCGCGGTCCGCTTGTGCTTCGCCCGCGTCTTTTTGGCAGCCGCTTTGCCATCCTTTGGCGACTCGTCAGTCTTTTGCGTGTTGGGGTTTGCGAGGCGGGCGGATGCTTCGATGAGGTTGACGAGGGTCTCCTGTGAGCGGTTCGCGTCGTACCACTTCCTCTTCCCGGGCGTCGTCGGCGTTGCGGTACCCGAATTGGAGCCTGGCGTGCCGGCGCCCGGCAGGGCTCCGCCAAAGGAAAAGGAGGTGACGGAGCTGCGATTGTTCTGCCCGGACTGATACTGGCTGCCCGATTCCGCGGGCTTGTATAGCTTCAGCAGCTGTGACAGAACACTACCGCGATACTCTGTAGGTGCAGGGACGGAGTAGACGCCGTCGTACTGGCCGTCGTTGATCTCCTGCAGGAGATGTTCGGTGGCCTTGTGGGTCTCTGCTTCCTGGGCGTTGGATGGGCCGGCGCCGCCATCAGACGTCTCAGCGAGGCGCCAAGTGTGAGCCCTCACGATCTTGTAGGCCTCGTCGTTGAGGGCGGCATGGTGTTCTTGAGCTTTCGTCTCGGCCTCGTTAGATTTGCCGTTGAGTGGCTGCCGGGAGTGGAGATCTTGAAGAGCAATATACCCTCCAGCTCCTTCGCCTCCTCCGAGATCGTACTCGCTCGCGGTGGTAGTGGTGGCGGACTCGATAGAGTGTCGGTTGTCTCGGCTCGGTGAGCCAGAGTGAACATTGGCAGCCATCTGCCGAGCACGTTCTTGAGCAGCAGCTGCCGCCGACTTGGCTTCTTGGCGTTCATTGTCATCCGAGAGATGGGGCTCCTCTTTGGCAAAGGTAGCTACCGTAGGGATGGAACTGCCGGAGCCACCTCGTAAGATGGACGGTCTGGCAGGCTGTGTCGGAGCAAGCTTGGGTGTAGTTGGGATTACTGGTGGTGATGTCGGAGGCTTTGTCGCGGCCGCGTTGCTATTGAATCTAACACGACCTTTTTCTTTTCTTAGGGCGGCTGCAGCTGCGGCCTCGGAAGGGGTGCTAGTCCCGGCCGTGTCGGAGCCGGACGTTGGCTCGGAAGCGGATTCCGCCGGCCCAGCTGCTGCCGCTGAAGCCGAGCCGACGCCGCCGCCGGGCTCGAGCTCGGGGCCGGGGTCATCATCGGGTGAGGCCTGTGAGCTTCCCGCCATTGCATCGACGGTCAAGAAAACGGGCGGTTGCTTCTCCTTGGCGGCGGATCAGGAAAGAAAGCAAGATACAAAAGCCGCAAAATATTACAAAAGAAAAATTTGACCTTGTGGGAGCCAGAAGTGGATCGTGGGGAAAAGTATGGGGGAAGACCCCTTTCTTATGAATGAGTTGAACCGGGCCGGCGGTTCACGAACGTCGGCAGGTTGTCACCCGGGCCCTCCGGCAACTTGGAAAGATTATCATACCGGAAATACTTTCTCGTATCCATCAAAACTCCACTTGGGCCGAAACTGCTCCACGAGAAGCAGCAGATCGAATTTCCATGAACATGCTAGCACACCATGTTTTGGCGCGAGTTCGTTAGGGCACCAACTTCCCATTACCTAACAAAATCGGGGGATGCTTGCCGTCATTCGCCAGGGGGGCTCCCTGTGAGCCCCTGCGCGGCCTTGGCTTGCGGATGGTATGCAATATGGAACTATGCACATGTCGTCATGCAGTTTCCGTTTTCTCTTTGACGCGTCTTCGGCTGATATGCTGGGCCTCGGAAATGGTGATAAACCGCCATTTCGCTCGAGATGACACAATAACACGGAGCTGTCCACGAGGTTGCAAGAAAACTAGTGTGGTAGAACGGCCTTAGGGCCAACCCGAAGATCCTGCATAAGAGTTCCCCTCGATAGTGTGGTTCCCACTCGGAAGCACCCGATTCGCTGCCGCTTGCTGTCGTCCGAGCTCGGCCAACCAGATCTTGTTTATGTACGTATCTGCCGTAAATATCTGTTGTAGTAGGGGGTCAACACAAGGGTCTTCCCAAAACTCCATGTCCAGTCCTGCCGCCTCATCGAAAACCACATGTTCGGTTTGCGCGGTCTGCCAGGACCGCGGTCTAGACTCCAGAGTTGACGGTAGGCTTAGGTCGTGGTCCATGGAGGCCACCCCCTTTTGCAGAGAGGAACTTGGACCTCAGTTGCCTGAGTCATGTAGCCGATCCCCGCCTGGAATAACCGGCACAAACGGGTTTCAACTACACGTGAGCAAAGGAAATTTTGGATCAGAATCCTAGCGAGATGACGAAGATTTTCTTTCCGCATAGGAAACTGAGCGGCTGAATAGGAGAATGTCCTATCCCCCAGTCATAGGATCGACGGGCCGTCGGGAAGGAGTTGCGCTCGGAATACTCCACGATGAGACCAAAAACTTTGATTGATACGACTCACTACTTAATACATGTATGGAGAGGCGCTCGTAAAGGCGACTAAACCACATGCACACACCACAACTCTGAAAATTAGATATCGAACTTCGCCAGAGATGTGAGAATGCACATACAAGTTGAGGTCATGATTTTTAGAATCCTTACCGGACTTTGAACTGCCCCGAGGATACTTCTAGTTGAAAAATTCTTGTTCAGAGTTTGAAAAGAGATTGAAACAAGTCGAGGAATCCCTGCCCGGATCCTGGCCTGGTTAAAAACGTTTTTTGACGAAAATTTTCACAACTTCTGCTGACGACGATTGACTGCTCTTGAATACCTCACAGCTTAATTGTGACGGCGGAGTTTTTGACCCGCTTTACCACTAACTTCAAGCACTTGGGCAGTAGACCTATGGGAACTCAATGTTCCATACCCGTGTTTTTTCTGAACGCGTTATCTGCCTAGTAAATATTCCTATAGATGGCCAGTCACTAACCAAGGCAAAAATGCTCAGTACATCGATGGAAATATCGTTCATTTCAGATTTGAAAGTTCTTAAGACCAAAACAGACTACGCTGTTCTCATGATGGAGGTAAAGACCCGATGTATATGCTGCCTATCACTGCCATGGTAAATTACAACTAGTCAGACCACGTGTCATTTGTTCCCAAAGTTCTAAGATGAGAACAGCCTAAACTACGACGCAAAGTTCTGAGCTGAATGAAGATGGAAATTCAAGTCTCAGAGATACCTGGTCTTAGAACCATGACTTTTGGAGAATTGGGACCAAGAATGAGACGCATTACCAGTGCCAAGGCAACGAATTGAAGTCCTCATCGTCCGCTTAGAAATCTCGGAGGCAACTCACAAACATTTGATGACGAGTGGATCTGGCGAATCCTCTCAAGCAACTGCCTCATTCAACGACCAGTAATGATATCCTCTGCAATCTTTTCCGCCAACGCATACACGGCGGATTGGGGGTGTCCCGGAAGCGCGAATGGAAAAGTGCTAGCATCAGCCACCCTCAACCCCTGAACACCAAACGCACGCCCGCGGCTGTCGACAACCGCCTTGCCCGACGCGACATCCCCCTCTTTGCCCATCGCAACAGTTGATACAGGATGCCACACCTGCCCTACGTTGGCTCTGACATACTCTAGTATCTCCTCGTCGGTCTGTACCGCATCCCCGGGGAACGCCTCGGCGCCATTCTTGAATCCTGGAGTGTTGGCGAATGGTGAGGCCCACGCGGCACGAAGACGCTTAACGGCTGTGACAGCCAGCTCCACATCAGCGGGGTCAGACAGCCAGTTCAAGTTGATGACTGGCTTTGCTTCGATCGAAGCTGATGAGATGGTGACATTTCCGCGGGAAAAGACATGAGGGAGGTATGCAGCGATGGTCCCGCTCGTTTGCCCCGGAGCCGTTGAAAAAGATCCGGCAATGAACGAAAGCTGAGGCCAGTCCGAAGGGACCGAAGAAAGCTTGTCGCGAGTTTCTCGCGTAAGGCTGGCGAGAGTCGAGTTGGGCAGACGCTCGTGGGCTAGGAAGCCTGCGGCGGAACTGTAGGGTCCAGTGCCGGACTTGAGATACTCCTCAACGAATCCAGGATTGAGCGACGGGTCGTTGGTGAGGGATTGGGCGGAGGGCGTACTGACGGGGTACGCAACGAATATCTGAATTGGGTCCTGGAGGTTCTGTCCCACGCCGGGAACATCGGCGACGACGGGGATCGAGAGGGCTTCTAGCCGTTCGCGTGGGCCGATGCCGGAAACTTGAAGGAGCTGAGGGGAGTGAAATGTGCCCGCGGTGAGGATGACCTCTTTGTTGGCTGACAGGGTGTACTCGACCCCTTGGGAGTTGACGCTCACGCCGGCTGCTTGGGTGCCGTCGAACAGGATCTTGGTCGCCAATGTATGAGGGTACACAATAGTCCCCGTGTTCTTGATCGCCTGTTGCAGGAAGCTGCTCTCGCTCGTAGACCGCTGCGCCTTTTCCGGGTCGATCGTCGAGGGAACCCATGCGCCGTACCCAGCCAGCTCGCCGCTGCTGAATCCTTTGGGACTGATGCTCAGCCCGAGGCTCAGAACGACTTGCGAAAGCCAGGTCAGCGTCGGGTCTACCCAATTGTTCCACGAAACCTGTAGTGGGCCTCCATGCTCATCGTAGTCATTGGGATCGAACTGCACAGTGGCATTAGTGTTCTGGCGCTTCTCCTCGTTCGGCGGCGTGAGATTGATAGAGCGCTTGAAATACTTGAGCATGCTCTTCCACCGAAACGTCTCGTCGCCGACCCTCTCCGCCCAGAGGTCGTAGGAACCCTTCGTTCCGCGGTTATACGACATAGTGTTGATAGCCGAAGACCCTCCCAGCGTTTTGCCCTGCGCGTAGTGCACCCGTCGGCCGCCGGCGCCCGGGATCGGCTCCGAGACCAGGGACCAGTCCATCACGGGCTGCGGAGTGAAGTCTGGCGACGGGTCGATGAAGGCGATGCCCGTTAGCGAGAAGAGGGGCACAACGCTGTTGTTGCCGTTTTCGACTTCGTAGAAGCCACCGGCCTCGACAACGGCGACGGAGGCGGAGGTTGCGGCAAGACGCGATGCGAGAGTCAGGCCGGCAGTGCCGCCGCCGACAACAATGTAGTCGTAGCTTGCGTTGCGGCCAGGGTATCCAAAGGCGGAGGAAAAGAGGCGGTCTTGCGCGGCCGCGAGGCTCGCGAGGCTCGCGAGGGATAAGATGAGCGCCTGGGACAACATCGTGTGGAGGTCGGTTGATCCGCGGATATGTCAAGAATGGGCCAGACGTGTCTCTTTCAAGCACAATGGTTTGAGCTTTCTCGAGAAGCCCACGACAATGAGAAATGGTGTGGGCTCATTTTCAAGTAACTGCACCCTGCGAATCGCATCACTACGGGCGGGGATGGATCTTGAGGGCAAATATTTGATTTCATCGGGACGATGGTTCCATGCGCTACTGCTGTACGATTAGGCGAGCTTCTTCTAGCAACCCTGGCGATGGGTTGCCCGGGGTTGCTCCAAAGATGCTGTAACGTAGGCTCGGATTCCGTTGTTGCATCGAAGCGGCTGTCAACTTCGATAGTCTCTGGGCCCCTAGCAAGATGTCAGCACGACGTAGGATTTCCTCTCGGACTGGGTGACATGTTGGGGCATGAATGTTGGAGGAATTCAAGGGGAGGACGGGCCGTCGCTTAATGAATGGGAAGCATTACATTGCGTGCTGACAGACCCCGTACTGTGCTGATTCTCGGTTGCAATATCCGTACATGCTGCAAAATGCGGTCTGGCAAGTCGAGGCTACATGTACCTTATGGACCGATGCTTGTTGATCCTTACTTGGGTATGAAGATTCGAGGGATTTCAACCGCGTTGATTAACCAAAGAGGAAACATCAATTCCAGAAGAAAGAACCAGAATCATCAGAAAATTAGTAAGGGAATTTTAAGCCAAAGACAGATAGAAACAATGACGTGGAGTAAGATGAAGGGCCGTGTTAACAATGAACCAGCAAAATATCCGCATAGAATGGACGCAATTTGCCCGGTCTTACCGAATTCTTTTGGCCAACCATCTGCTGAGGGCGCAATGCACGTAAGCCATCAAATCCCTCGGCCTTAGGCTCAAAGCGAGAGGCACAGTAAACCAGTGCACACTTCGTCTACACTTCAACATGCCAGGATGCAATTCTTTCCCCTCCAACCCAAGCGATGCCATCACTCTCGGACAGCGAATTATCTGCGCGGCGGACTGAAGTGGGACATAGACGCCGTCCGCGTCATTTTCTTCGTCGAGGAGCTGTCACGGAGTTGACGGACCCATCCACCGGTAACCCGATACTACAAGGCATCCGGGATGATCGGCCGATGGCAGCATCATTGCAAGGTTGGGAGCATTACAACATTGCGGCACGGCCGGAACGGGACCGAGATCATGATAGACCGGCACCAGAACAGCATGTGCGGCTCAATGAAATGAGCACCGTTGTATTCTTGTTGCTCTTTTCATTGACAGTCGCCGGCCTCGTCATTGCAAAACTCGCTGCAGATGCTTTTCTTGCAAAGGTCCACTGGAGACTTCCATTCCCATCTCTAGGGTCCATCTTGGTCGGCGCGGTTCCAAAAGCCTCTGAAGCCCCGTCGCCGTCATCCTCGCCGCCGTGGTTCAAATCGGTTGCCGAAGTCGGTGGTATCATGTTTAAAGGCATTGTGACGGTTTTTGGTGGCAATTACATGATCAACAACGGTACTCGGTGCCTCATCGACTTCTTGCCTGCAGGATATATGCCACGGAGCCTCCTTAATAATGGCACTATTACGCAGGTTCTCACACTCATTGGTTTCGCCATCCTCCCGACCGCAACATCGGCCACGTTCTCCGTGGTTGCGCCCGGCAGCTTCTGTGATCCGAAGACCAACATCTTTCGCTTCTGGCCGCCTCGGACCCGGGATGACATCAAAGCGATGCTGGACGGTTGGGTTGGTCTCGCAGGTCTCCATTTCAAAATGGGAGGAAGTATGACGCAGATGGCCAAGTGGACTTGGACATTTGGAAGAGCATCCATGTGGCTAGTTGGCATCGGGTTATGGACGACAGTTGAGATATACTTTGGCCCATGCCGGTACTATCCTCTCGTGTGGAGATTTTGGTTCTCTGTGATGTCGGTTTCTCTGGTCTCGTGGTTCCTTGGCAACGCCGATAAGTTAATCGTAACCAAATGCAAGTCAATAGGGCTTGTGCACCTGGAGCTGGTGGCGTATCTCGCGGCCTGTTACGTCGTCAGATGGGCAGAACTTGACGGGTTTTGTTCGAAAGCGGACTGCTGGTAGATTAGGAGAGTTTCGCAGTGATATATTTACGCAGTCCCTGTTGTTCCTGTGGCTTTGCATACAAACATTTTCCTTTAGCCCGCCTAAACCTCAGTTGGTTGTTTTCTGTGTGTATAATTATGAAATTTTCTTAAGATAGCTTTCTGTTTTAGAGAAGACACTTTTGATGCGATGGGCAGGAATTGAAGTGATAAAAAAAGATATACTGTACAATCAAGGATTCATGCGTACCTCCGTAAGATTTCAATGTTACGTCAAAGACGCCTTGAGTGTAGGATGTATGCGGGATGTATACCCAGTTGGCAACGTCAACAGCAAAGGAGAAATCATGGACACATTTCGGCGATACCGACATTCAGGTAGAGATACGAAATGAGCGCAAAACGCAGGAAGCAACATCAATTAGTACATTTGGGCGGCGCATCGCCTCAGAGAAAAAGCATTATCACCATGACTCGCCATTGCCTTGGACATCACCCTGGCATTCTCGTGCACAGCTACAACTACCAGTCTGTCAATCAGGCCATCCAGTCCTGCGCAGCAATGGAATAAGCTTGGAAATCTCGGGGATTTATTGAGGGGAGAACGATAGAGGCATCAGGAGATTGGGTTCTACTATGTATGTTGGGTTCGGTCCCTGCTGACTATCGATGCAAGCACGTTTCGGAAGCCTTGAACTCCAATCTGCGAAGTCGCGAGAAACCCACCGCAAAGACGCGAAAGACGTCTTGGCACCTTGGTATACAATTACGATACGGAGCTCTAGGATCCGACCCAGGATTCAGGCTAACCTCACGAAGGTTAGTATTTCAGAGTGCTGACATGTCACCCGGCCGATTTTACGAAACTGAACCGGCTCCGGTCTAAATCCAGGTCTCCTGTCAGTGGACTTGTGAATAGCTTCATCCATCCACCAAGACCAGCTCTTGTTGAGTTACCATGGGTTATTGATAGTGTGAACGCTGTTGTACGGTTGTACGGGGAGACGCTATGATGAGTAAGCGATGGCACGTCATAAACACCTAACTCTCGCCGCTGTCGAAATAATTGCAGTCAAGAAAAGGCGGGGTGGAGCTTGGAATGCGCGGGGTTGCTGTCTTCATCGGCGTTAAAGTCCTTACAAATCGTACCTCGGCACAACTTTACGCCCACAACTACGTTATTGCAGCTCAAATCACCGACTATTTCATGACGTCCTGTCTTGCCTGATACTAGCTAGTCTCAGTATTCATCTCAAGCTCATAATCCAAGGGCACTCACTACCAGCGAAGCTCAGATACCTTTCAAAGCCACATCGTTCACCATGACCCAGAACAAGACCCTCATCTTCAAGAAGATCCCCACCGGTCTCCCGGTGGCGGGGGAGCACCTCACAATCGAGGACCGCCCGATCGACCTCAACGACGCGCCCGAGGGCGGCCTGGTCGTCGAGATCCTCTACGCCTCCTTCGATCCCTACCAGCGCGGCCGCATGCGCGAAGCCGGCAAAAAGTCCTACGCCCCCGCCTTTGAGCTCGACGGCCCCATCACGAACAGCACCATCAGCAAGGTCCTCAAGAGCAACAACCCCGACTATGCCGAGGGCGACCTCGTCTTCTCCCACACGCCCATCGCCCAGTATGCCCTCGTCACGCCCCAGATCCTGCAGCAGGGCCGCAAAGTGCAGAACCCCCACAACCTGGACCTCGGGCTCTTCCTTGGACCTCTCGGCATGCCTGGGTTGACTGCCTGGTCTGGTCTGCACAAGATCGGACAGCCAAAGAAGGGCGAGACCATCTTTGTGAGCTCGGCTGCGGGCGCCGTTGGTCAGCTCGTCGGGCAGATTGCCAAGCGTGAGGGTCTGACTGTGATTGGTTCCGTCGGTTCAGATGAGAAGCTTGATTTCATCACCAAGGAGCTTGGTTTCGATGCCGGCTTCAACTACAAGAAGGAGAAGCCTGCTGAGGCGCTTCCCAGACTTGCCCCTAACGGAATTGACATTTACTTTGAGAACGTCGGTGGGGACCACCTCGAGGCTGCTCTTACCAGCTTGAACACCGAGGGTCGGATTGCTGTCTGCGGCATGGTAAGTGACCAGCAGCTCGGTACGTGTGTTTTGATAAGACGCTAATGCATAGGACAGATCTCAAATTACAACACCCCCGCCGATCAGCAAAAGGGCATCAACGGTCTGATGCAACTCGTCAGCAAGCAGATCACCGTTCAGGGCTTCCTTGTTGGCAACCCCAAGTTTGGCCCCGCGTACTTCAAGGAGCACCAAGAGAACTTGCAAAAGTGGCTGTCCGAGGGAAGCGTCAAGTCCAAGTTGGCGGTTACTGAGGGGATCGACAACGCTGCCGATGGTCTGATTGGCATGCTTATTGGACAGAACTTTGGCAAGGCCATTCTCAAGCTTTGATAGGCCCCCACGACAACGTCTAAAATGAAAAGAATTATAGTTGACGAAATCTTCTTTGCCTTGCTTTGTTCCAAACTTCCATTGAGAACCCGACTCGATCCAGTCTAAGAGTACCGTGCGAAGCTATTCTTACCATCTTGATCAATCCAATTCACGCAAGCAGCAGCTCAACTCACTTTCCACTGATTTACAGAAGACAATCTAGGCCGACTCACTGTTGACTTTTAAATAGAAATCCGATTCCACCACGAGCGAAAACTTGCCTTCAACTTGGCTGCTCTACTGGGCGGTTGTCTCAGTGGTCCGAGGAGGGTAGCCATCAAGCCCTGGCGCCGCAAGGAGGTGAGTACCCAGAGCGAGGATTAAGGTCGGATTCCTTGAACTGTCCAATATCAGAAAACTACCTACTTGAATATGAGGCTTTAACGAAGCTGTAACGCGTGTACTCCTTGTTGACACTTTCCCCCAGCTCCCAGATAACTGCCACTTTCATAGACCAGCGAGTTACTTTGTTACCATAAGTCATCAGGGGCGCAGAAGCTGACAAGAGATAGCAGCTCAGGAACTGTGAAGATGTATTATTGCTTTGCTTGGAAGATCTCCTCATTCTTGATGGCAAGATCTTTCAATCATGCTCTACGGAAGACACAGTGACTGGAGAGTTGATGCTACTTCGGCTCACCCAACAGCAGTTTGCCCGGGCATCTGTTTTCGTCGTCTAAACACTGCACTAATGCAGCACTCACAATTTTTAATGTTTCACGCAGATCGCGCCGTTATTTTCCCTCCCGGAAACAAAGCCGCCCAAACCATTTTGGCTCAAGACTGGCCAAGAAAGAGGTTCCGCATATGCTGACATGGAAGTGGAGGTATCCAAGAACTCCGTGGGTATCAAACAGCCCGACAACAGCCAACTAGAGATTTAAGCTTAAAACTTGGCCAACGTCATCTCCGCAAGCAAATCCTTGCTCGCCGAGAAACACGAAGCGACAACCAAGACAACACCAAGAGAAAAAAAAAAAAAAAGGGTCTCAATCTTCCCACAAACTTTTCAGCTTACCGCATGTTTATTTGGGTGAAAGAGACGAACAAAAAAAGTCTTGGATCGCCCAGCCTCGGCTTACTTCGTTTGGTATCCCGTGCGGGAGGATGCCGGCAAGTTGTTTGCTCGTCGGGCTCGGCGATGGTTCTCGCAGCGCACTGCCGCATGTACACCTGGCTATTGATTGGTAACTTGAAGGCCACTTTTCTGCTGTTCAGGTGATTGTTCGTGCGGGGTTTCTGAGGATTGTTTGGGCTTAGATTGGTTGAAGAGCAACTCTTACGAAGTCAAGTTTCTCTTCTTTCTGCAACCGTTTGTTCGATAAATGAATGAAGACATCAGAAATTGCGATTGCGTGAAACTATTTGGCCCGTCAAAAACTTCAGTGACATGGGAGTCGGGCCTTCTCCTTCGGTTGGCTGGAGAACTCGGCCAGAATCGCTTGACCACCAACACCCAAGAAAATCCATCCGGAGAAAAATGTGGGTAGCGCTGGCCCTTCCAAGCTGCAGAGTCTCCATCTCGACCTCTCCCGTTCGTCTGTCAGCCTCCCAATATGACCTCAGCCAAGTCATCTTGCACTGATTAGTGTCTCATGTGAGGCCCACGATGTTGGTTAGCACATTTAGCTGGGAATGAGAAGTGAGCGAGTACAAAGCCGCACGCACCTGCAGCCACGTTTCCTCCAAGACCTTCCAAACCTCGGGTGATCATCCACTACTTTCTTGTAGTTTCTCAAATCTTTATCTGCATCAACATGGCCGAACACAGCACGGCTGTCGAGCCCACCATGGTCGAAAAGCAGGAGAAGCGCAAACAGCCGAGCGACAGCGGCAGCCGAACGCCGTCGTCGGTCGACAGCAGCCGTGCCGTTGACGAGAAACCAAAGTCCCCGACAGGTTTTTTGGGCTTCTTTGCCAAGATGGGCGATCTACCAGAATGGGGCTTCCACGGGAAGCGTCTCGAGGGCAAGCTGCTCAACTGGAGTATCGGATTCATTGCGTCCTGTGGCTTCCTGATGTTTGGATATGACCAGTAGGAATCTCCCTCTCCAATCCCCGAGAGAAACCCAGATCTAACCTTCCTATTAGGGGTGTTCTTAGTTCGCTTCTTACTCTCGATGACTTCCAGAGGAGCATCACCCTGATGACGCCGCTGGACCAGTCAAACCCTCTCTGCTGGCTCGATTATCCCGAAAACACTCAACGAGACTACACCCAGTGCACTGGCGATCCAAACACACAAGCCGCGGCTGTTGCTGTCTATCAGATTGGTTGTTTTCTGGGAGCTTTCTTGATTCTCTTCTACGGCGAGACCTGGGGGCGCAAGTCGTCCACGTTCTGGGGCAGCGCCATAATGATTTTCGGGACGATCCTGCAGGCCGGCGCTCACGAATACGGCCTGTTCTCGGGCGGCCGAATCATCGGCGGTATTGGAAATGGAATGGTCACGTCGAGTAAGATCAGTCGCGGCTTTGTTGATCGCAAAGTGAAGATCTAATCAAAGCGTAGCTATCCCTACATGGCAATCGGAATGTGCCCGACCCCATCAGCGCGGATTTCTCATCACTCTTTCTGGTGCTCTCATCTCTGGTGGCATCATGATTGCTTACTGGGTGGTAGGTTCCATGGCACTTTTTAACCCCGGACCTCAAGTTCAGGGACTAATGTAGCAACAGGATTACGGGTTTTACTTCCTCGAAGGCACCATTCGCTGGCGATTCCCGGTAGCATTCCAGTCATTCTTCACCATCATCGTCATGATCGGCCTCCTCTACCTCCCTGACTCGCCTCGTTGGCTAGCCATGAAGGGTCGCATGGATGAAGCCCGGGAAGTTACATCTCGCCTTCTCGGCAAGCCCATTGATGACGAGGAAGTCAACCTCGAAGTCAAAGCCATCCAGGAAGCTCTCGAAGTCCAAAGCCAAGGCGGAAGATTCAAGTATAAAGAGCTCCTCACCAATGGGCCGTCGCAAAACTTGAGACGAACTTCGCTCGGCATCGCTGCACAGTTCTTCCAGCAGATCTGTGGTGAGTGTATTTCTCCCTCTTTCTCTGCGCAATTCGACTAACATGTTATCATAGGAATCAATCTGATTACTTACTACGCTGGATTCCTATTTGAGAATTCCCTCGGCTTCGGTCCCGAACTATCTCGACTCCTCGCCGCTCTCAACGGGACAGAGTACTTCCTGGCTTCACTCGTTGCTCTCCCATTGATTGAGCGAACTGGTCGACGCAAGCTCATGCTCTTTGGTGCGTTTGGCATGATGGCCTCAATGGCGATCCTGGCCGGAACTGTGTCTACGGGCACTGTTGCTGACAATGGAGCCCCCAATCTCGAAACTCGCTACGGAGTGACCGCCACGGTCTTTCTCTTTGTATTCAATTCCTTCTTCGCCATCGGTAAGCTTCAAGTCCCTTCGAACCCTGAATTCCGTTTGCCTTAACACTATCAAAAACCAGGCTGGCTCGGAATGACTTGGCTCTACCCCGCCGAGATCACGAACCTCCGTATCCGCACCCAGGCCAACGCCCTATCCACCTGCTCCAACTGGCTGTCCAATTTTCTGATTGTAATGATCACGCCCCCCGCGTTTGCCAACTTGGGGTACCAGACATACGTGATGTTCGCCGTCTTCAACGCGGCCATTATCCCCTGCGTGTACCTCTTCTTCCCAGAACCCAAAGGAAGAAGCCTGGAGGAGCTTGATGTAATCTTTGCTAGTGCTCATGCCGACAAGGTGAACCCCGTCAAACGGGCCAGAGAGATGCGTCACGTTGAAGGTAGAGAGCTTGAGAACGAGTTGGAAAAGTATTTTGGCTCTAGCGAGATGGTCGAAGATGCTCGGCCCATGATGCGCTAAGAGGAGAAAGGATGATTCTGTGCTCCCGGACCACAAAAGCTTTTAACTTCATATTGAATAGCAACCTATTACACTCCTATATCAGATACCGGGGCCAGTTTGAGGGTGATGTGGAGCATGCCGCTTCTTTGAATGTTGAGTTTGTCTATGGCAAACAGACATTTAAATTTGATTCACCGCCTCAAACCCATTCAGCCTCCCGCTGCGTACATGCTGACAGGATGGTCATTGATCGGCACTTACGCAAATTGAACAGAATAACGGCAACTGCGGCCGACATTTACAAGCCCTCAAGTCCGCATCTGAACAAGAGCCCTTGCTTTTCAAGACAGCACGAGCTCATTCTCAAATCAGAGCCTTACATAAAGGGAAAAAAGTCGTTGCGTACGATGCCTGTTCTTTCTGAGCAACCGACTTTCTGGAAATACAACAAAGCTAGGCCAGTTTGCATCCTATTAAATGAACGTCATCTTTGTCCGAGCGTGCCTCTCATGGAGAATAGAGAGCATGTTATCGCTAAGAAAGACACGATGCTGCAGTTGAAAATGACTATTTCGAAAGTCTAGGAATACAATTGTCTTGTTTAAATTCTCTACTTCATACTTCCAATCCCATATAAGTAAGCTAAAATCATTGAATCAAGACGTACAAATTTGTGAGTTCTCAACATAGCCTTCAGCACCTTTATTACACCTACCCAACACCAGTCGCATACAAGCTTGCTTCGAACTCTAAGCAAAATGGTGTCCTCGGCTGATTCAGTCCGTTCACGTTTGCCTGTCAAGTTTTCTGACAGAGATGATTCCATTATTTCTGGTCACCCTGCAAGAAGCGTCTCCGGTCCTGTCCCATTGACGTCGACCAGTCCTACCCGTCAAGCACCTAGCACTACCAGATTTCACCTCGCTTCACTTCTCAGTGTACCGGTTATTTTCTTTTGGAACAGCCCGAAACGACTCCTCCCCATTCTCCCGGTATTCTTCGTATTTTTGTGGGAGAAGCTTGCAGATATTCAACACAAGCCAACCAAGCCATTCTACAACAACACCCCACAGGACTGGGCCACCATTTTCATATTCGCCTTCTTCCTTCGTTACGCCCGCCTATTCTGCAACATCTGGGGAAGCTGGCAATATAAACCAGCCCCTGTGCTAAAGAATGCAAGTTGGACTAGTCAAGACGTCACCGTGGTCCTCCCCACCATCGATCCGGATAACCCAAAGTTCGACGAGTGCATCCTCTCCGTGCTCGAAAACCGGCCTGCCGCAATCCTCATCGTGACCGTGGGCGCCAAGATGCGCGGTCGCTGCGAAGAGCTTGCCCAAGTATACCGCAAAAAATACACCTCCACAAAAATCGGCGTGAGCGCCATCCTCCATCCCTCGAAGCGTCGTCAAGTCGCCCACGCCGTGCCCCACGTCGAGACCAGGTTCACCATCATCGCAGACGACCATGTCTTCTGGCCCAGCACCAACTTCATACCCTCGATCCTAGCCCCCTTTGAGGATGTCAGAACGGGCGTGGTGGCAACCTACAAGCGTGTCCGTCGGACGACGCCCGGTGAATGGTCCATACCTTCCATCGTGAACCTGATCGGCTGCTTCTACCTGCTCCGCCATAACTGGGAACTGCGCGCCTCCAACGCCATCGATGGCGGCGTCTTTGTCGTCTCCGGTCGCACCGCCGCGTACCGATCCACGCTCCTCCAGTCTAAAGGGTTCATGGAAAGGTTCTGCAACGAGCACTTCTTTTTCGGCATGTTTGGCGGTAATCGGGGTCTGGGCCCCGACGACGACAATTTTATCACGCGCGAGGCGTACCGAGAAGGCTGGGACATCAAGTTCCAGCATACGGACGACTGCACGGTGGAGACGTCGCTGGGCGACGAGAGCGTGGAGAAGTTCTGGGGACAGCTGGTCCGCTGGGCGAGGACGACGTTCCGGAGCAACCCGTGCATGTTGAGGCGGGTAAGCGACGTGTATAAGTGGCGGATGCCCTTTACCTACTTTGCAGTCTACGGAGCCGCCCTCTTCAATTTTGCTCTCCTCTGGGACGCAGCTCTTTTGGTTTCTTTCTATCTTTCATGGTTCACTCCGGGATTCTTCTCGAGAGAAATGGGCCTGCTTGCGCTTTGGATCCTGTGGTCCAAGACGATCAAGCTATGGCCGCACATCCTCCGCCACCCCTCGGATCTTCCCTTGGTAATTTGTCAGATCCTCTTCGCTTACTTTCACTCCATCATCAAGTTTTGGGCACTCGTCACATTTTGGGACTACACTTGGCTGGGTCGGAACCTGGACGCCGTCGACGCCGAAGCCGAGAGGTTTGAAGACTATCTGGTCGAAGACTTCAGCTTTGGGTCTGAAGCAAGCAAGAATATAGGAGTCCTGTAGACCTTCGCTGGGCCCAAAGTATTGCTGTTTGGTTGGGGCGTTTCTGGACATTTGCCTTATTATATGGCCTTCATTCTAGATCAGCGCTTCGCTCAAAGCAACCCCAACAACCAACCAAATCAGTCAACTTATAAAATATCGACAATCCACCAACTAAAAATTGGCCTTAAATTGGGTGGTTGATTTAGCCGGATTATCTATAATCTCTCAAGCTATAGATGCTGACTACCCCCTATACATCCCTACAATCCATAGTGTTGAGGTGGAGATGTGTTGGGTATTCCCTAGTTAAATAACATCTATTTTCCCCTTTTAATTCACCGCTTTTCTTCCCCTTCTGCCAAAGTAAAGGGTGGTTCACGTAAGATGCGAATCGCTTTATCTCAGCGATTAGAGATAGGTTAAAGGAATTGATTAACTAATTTCATAAAAAGCCTCAATTAATCAATTAGGTTTAGGAACATCTTTAGTCACCTTGCCAAGTGAGCGCCGAAAAATGAGTTGGTTGCTTCGAATGAAGCGCTGTTCAAGATTTACTCTTTAGATTCCCAGAAATAATTTTTGGTATATGGCCAAACCTGCTCATTTTGATTTCATTAAAGTTTACAGCATGTAGTAGAAACGACTGTCAGTGCGAATAATGATCATTTGTCAGCTCATAATTCTTCCAATCTCGCTTTAACTTCCCAGGATGTTTGCCAGTGAACCAGGCCATTCCCAGCAGCATGCGTCAAATACTTAATTCTACGCGACTTGTTGGTATTTTCTTGTATGATGGATCAGAACCAGTCGACCTTACTCCTCGATTACGCGGCAGCTTGCAGATAGTTGCACAATGCCAGCGTCTTCCCGCGACTCCAATAGGGAAAAGAGCATGATGCGCCCGACGCTGAAGAGCGATGTTGAATCAGCCCAATCCATCTCGAGTTGTAATCTAAGAAAGTGCTATACAGTCCTGTCCATGAGAGAACTGCAGGTTAGTTTGAAACGGACACTTGTGGCTTGGGAGAAGCAAACACATTGATACTAGCGTAGCATCAAGTCATCCCGAAAGTCCTTTTTAAACGGCGGGCACAGTACACTCAAGTCTGCTTGACATCCTGCCGCCGTCACAATCCAGTTCTCTACTAGCGTTGTTGAATGAAACCTTCTGGTTATCTGGAAGGAATTGTGTCTGAGAGGGCGGGTTGATGGGCTTATTTGAAGAATGGCGTTGTTGGCATTTGAAAACTTGCTCACTCTATTCCATCCCGTGCGACCCATGTGTCATATTACTGAGGGGTAATGACGATAGAGAATAGTTTTTTTTTTTTTTTTTTTGTATTCTGGGTTCATTAACATTCAATCATACAAAGGGGGCTATGAATAGCCGATCTGGGTGTGAATTGGTAATGGAAGACATGACCATCTTCTTTTAGTACTGATCAGGTAGATGTCCAAATGATGCGAAAACCAGCCAAGACTGTCGTGGCCAGGTTATCCGAGCCTTGCGTCAATAGTCCCATGTACATCATCTGCATTGTACATTCTTGCCCCTTGCTTTTCAGCTTCTGCAGCCAAGGCGGGACTTCTAATTTCCATATAAGAAAGAGGGGG